>NC_135570.1:4095321-4217821 GCF_964340395.1 Glandiceps talaboti | reverse complement strand
ACACAGACTTCACCTATTTTGCAAAAAATTCAAACTTTTAACACGCTCAGTGATTAAAATGCCCTAATTCACACAGCCATGTTTGTATTGGGTTGGTTTCGCAATCACTACTTCGACAACCTTAGGGTCAAAGTTCACGCCAATTCCTACACTGACTGGCATGGTGAGTGGGTACTATTTTATGACATTCCTCGTATCAAACGTATTATATGCAACAAGAAGTGGAGGTCACGGTGACTGATTTAAAGAGACACGAGTTGAATCATGGTTGGCAAATAATACACTAGCAGGGCTCAGAAAATCGGCAAAATATGTAAACTAATATATGTTATTACAAGTACAAGCGAAATGACATACATGATAGTGAACCGTTGTTATCAGAATAGAGTTGAAATACAGACTTGTCTGTGATTTGAAGGACTATGAAGTTAGATTTAAGTCATTTGACCTGGATTTTTTTTATTTCTGAAATAAGTTGATACTGAGTACATGGAATAGTGTACTGTTCTTTTGCTACTTTTATTCCGACGAACTGTGAAGGATTTGAACACTGGGACAGAAATTTGACTTGTGAGGTGGTCGGTACCGGTGTAGTAAGGGGGTGGGATGGGATGGGGTGGGGTGGGGTGGGGGCAGGAAGTTCGAAGTGGTTGTGAAAGAACAGTTTGAATCAAATTAGGAAAAGTTTGTGATCAATTATATCGTCACAAAGTGCGACTATATTCTGTTCACTTGAACTCGCAGTTCGGAGCTATGACACAATTACAACAGATAAGATATTTGTATTACTAGACAGTCACAATACCAAACATCTTCAAATATATATTTTAGAGAGATATATGATATGGGTTACTAGTATAGAATAAAATAGAATAGAATCTTTATTGCATCCGTCAAGAAAACTATATTTCTTCATTGGATTTTCTGTAATAAGTGATAAACGGACAGTAAGGGATGATATGGAACCCAATTCAATGTTTTAAAAAAGCGAAAATACAACATATCAACTATGTATCAAATCTGCCAGTCTAGCTCCATGACGGATAGTATTAACACACTTTTACTGTCCGTCATGGAACTAGACTACAAATCTGCAGACAAGCAAACACATCGTTTTAAGTTTAGTTGCTCTAAGCAACTAAACTTTAAGAATTTGTGTTTGTTTATCTGTGAAGCTATTTATTTAAGTCATGGGAATGGGTATCCTTTGAAAATGTAGTTCCATTAAGTTTAACATCACAATTTTACTGAAATAAATATTATTCATTTAAATTATTTGTGTGAACATATTAAAAGCTTTTGCCTTTGGTGGAATTAGCCTTATGCATTCCACTGGAGTTTGGAAAGGAAAGGAATGGTTAGTTAAAGTACATGTATTGATTCCGAGCTATAGTGCCGCATGCCGGTGGAACATCACTGATCATCACTGTGTCAAAGGTTACTGTGACGCGAGAATGAGATTAGAATCCCATAGCTAGCAGCATTACTCGACTTTGCCAGTTTTCCACCTTCCACACACTTTTCACCTCAGTAATTTCCGTAGTATGAGCACGAAGATCAAGACTGTGTGTCTCTGCCCAAATATCACAGATGAAGTAGCTTTTTGAAAGTCGATTTTTACAATATTATTTATGAGGTCAGACAACAATTAAAAATCAACCGGCGTTGGAATACTTTATCATGGACACCCTCGTGTTGACTTTACCATATTACACGACCCACAACTTCTCGATTAGGACTGATCATCGATTCATACGTAACTTTGTTGAAAATCTGTTAATTTACAGGTACTTACCCTTAGAGCGGGTTTTGTTAGTCGTCGAGGAAGGAGCTGTCTTGCCGGGAAGTGGTCTAATGGACACGCCAAATGATAAGAAATTTCCACTATGCACTACGATATCAACAAAATATTAACCAGTGTTTAATTAGCTTAATCATTAAACTACCCATTGCTCATCATTATCACGTGATATCAAATCATGACAGGGTATATCTCTGACTCTTCTGCTTCTGCCCGATACTGTACGAACACCTTGCGGTTATCACACACAGGTCAGTGTGGTACTGGAGTCGGACGTGATGAGCCAACAATATTTGATGTGCTCTAGTTTACAGCATTCTTGCAAACTAGAGCTGTCATTTCTTCCGTGACACAGACACTTGTATCCCGAGATATGTATCAGATTGAACAATTCTATAGGATTATTTCGCTGTAGGTGGAATTGCGTGATCATAGAAACAAGTGTAATTTTACCCCTTTCATATACAGTTGGCTAAATACGTCAATATTATCGATATTATCGAGATTTTATTGTATTCTGATAGAAATATTCATATATCGGGAAACAAGTGCCAGTGTTCCGCGACATTTGCGACGGTGGTTTACAGTTCTTGCTGTGATATGGTTTATTTTGTTAAGGTGAAAACATGGCAAGTTTTTATATTGTCACGCCAACCTTACGTGTATTCGACATCAACCAGACTATTAAAAACTATTATAAACGCATCCAGACTTTAAAGAAATTTTGAAAGTATGAAGAAAGTATGGTATTTTCCATATATTCCATATATATTTCAAATATTTGTTCATAGGTTTATCCTAAATTATCTATAATTAGCTACTCAAAGGTTTACGTTTTCTATTATGAATCTTCTAAAATATGATTTGCCTAGACCATGGACACGTTTTATTAGTATACTGCCATCTACAGTTCACCTTATTGTATTCTTTTCTTTCTTAGGCTGGAGTAATATTCACTTCTGAGCATACATACATACATACATACATACATACATACATACATACATACATACATACATGCATGCATGCATGCATGCATGCATGCATGCATGCATGCACGCACGCACGCACGCACGCACGCACACACACACACCTACATACATACATACATACATACATACATACATACATACATACATACATACACACACGCATGCATGCATGCATACATATGCACACACACACACACATACATACATACACACACACACACACATACATACTACATACATACATACATACATACATACATACATACATACAACCATCCATCCATCCATCCACACACACACACATATAATACAATCACACATACATACATACACAGACTGAGTCACTACACTCATTTTTATAGAAACCCTTTTTATTCATCCCAAAAAACTAACCAGTATAAGTGGCAGTCCTTTTATAACTAAAAAAGGTTACATACACCATGACAATATTGAAGCCTTCATTTGGAATAAGATGTGGTTACAGCTGATTTCTTGGTGCCAATGGTAACGTCGTTAGTTGATATGTTAGGGTACAATTTCTTCACTTTTGTAGGTCAAAAAACTATTTTTAAAAAAACAACAACTTGTATCTATTCTACCAATTCACTAAACATCTTCTTCTCCACACTAAGAATCTAAACATTCAATTCAAATTTTAATACTTGTATCAAAATAGCTGAATTGTTGTTTGTGCCTAAACTAGGACATTCCATTGCGCCCTTACTAGAATGACTGAGTGATTCGTCGTTGGTGGCGCTCTTTTAACCTAGTCTCAGTAATTGAAGGAATGTACACAACGATGAATCAAATCGTCTACCCCCTACAATCAATTAAACAAAAACTACATAATCAAGAAAGAAAAACAGGGCAATCTGTAGGCACGATACCTATCAAATCTGTTTTCAAGTCTATCTTACTGGAGGCCTGATATCAAAATCAAAAAACCTCAAAAAATGTCATCAGTTCAGAAAGCATTATCCATAATTTTGATTATAACAAAAACATTAAAAGTGCTCATAAAAATAATACAAAATACAAAGGCCATAAACAACCTGACGTCTAAAAAAACAAAAATTATTTACATTAAAAAAAAATTATTTTTACATATGCTAGTACATACGTTAACAAACATACACCTAAATTTGAAACCTATACCCATGAAGATTTATCTGTCCAAATGTTCTAAAATTAATCTTAAATTATTCTTATTTTCAGATTGTTTGCAATCAGGATTTTCATCGTTTTATTACTTGAATATAATGTGATGAAATCCTAGTAGTCATAAATGGGTAACCCCTTTAAAAACATAACCTACTTCTTTTTTACAGGGCAAGAACGTTAATGGTGTAATTCTTTGAATATCTGATGTAAATTTAGCAATGTTCATTAACAAATGCTTAATAATAATATGTCAAAATAACAGACAAAAATAAAGAAAAAGTTTCATTATAACAATATACATTGTTTCATTGAAACACCTAAATTGTCGTTTAAAAGTATCCTATTTGGAATCTACTCTACCTCAGTGTGATATAAAATATGTTTATTGTATCATTACTCTATGAAAGCTATTACTAGTAAATGTGTGATACTTGAATATCTGTAGATGATGGTGCAATTTTTAGTTAACGGTACGTCCTCAAGTCATGGGGGAAATTTCTTATGATTTCTGTTCACCAATAAGCAATAAAAGAATATCCTGATAATCGCCGGAAGTATCGTCCTACGAAAAAGAAAAAAAAAAAAAATAAATAAATAAATAAATAAAATAAACAAACATAACAGAATGTGGTAAATGATATTGATAAAGTTGGTCTTAACATTGACTAAAAAATGCACCAATTATTGGGCAATAAAGATAAACAACAGACTAATTAGATACTTACAATTATCCAGTTTGCTAGGGAGTCCTTGTATTCCTGGAGGAAGACATCTTTAATGTCGGATATTATAGTGTTGTGTGTTCTAACTATCACTCGTGTCAGGATTTTCTCATTGGTACCCAAGCCCTGTTGGACGTTGAATAAATTATGGTTAGAACGAAATACAAATTCAAAATATTCAGTCTTGAAATATTTGGATCACTTCTTTCTCAGTTGTCACTTAAGAACTTACTGTGATCCCAAATTGGGGATTTCAAACTCCGGCAATACAGTCCCAAAAGTGTGCAATAATTTTTTTTTTTTAATTCGGTCAATTTTTGAACTTTTAAATCCTGCCCAAATGTGGCATGAAAAGTATATTATATATCTTCAGTTGATCAACGAAATGATTGATTATGATACTACAAGTATGAGGTTTATTGATATCAAAATCTTAAATGAGACATACTGCTTATTATACCATACTCAAGCCAAGTTATTGTCTTTGAACAGAAAATATGGATTATATACCCTGGTTGTTCTACATCACAACAACTCGTGTCTATGTCACTGGTTTTGTGGTGCTTGAAATATGACTCTAAATGTTCCAAATCGCCATTATTTTCCCACTTTTTTCATAAATTATGCTTGAGGAGGTATAATTATATCATTCCCGATATTTTTTCTTCATTCAGCCAGAAAATACTCATGACTTTAGGGTTTGTCACTACTCGTCTAGTGACTCAGGATTTTTGTATTTTCACTCAGTCACTCATATTTTCCTTAGCTGAACAAAGAAAATATTTGGGGAACATCTAATTATATGGAAAACATTGTTCATCATGCCAAGAATTAATAGGATAGTAATATATAGTAAGTTGTGAATGGTAAGTCTATTGTAGATGGATCAAATTCGCTTCTAACTTACAGTTCAAAAGTAACCATATTTTACAAACCTGAACACTTATTTATTTATTTAGCTTTGACATAAAGTCAGGATGAGTCACACAGGTGACTAACACCTATAGAAAGCAACCCTCCTCAATGTTCAGTATTAATGCAGGAGGAAACCGGAGTACCCGGGGAAAACCTGCGTTTTTCGGTGGAGTCAAACTGAATGACACTCTTCTTACTTACAGTGTGGTAAATTTAATCAAACCCTGAATGGGGTTCGAACCCCGACCGCAGTGGTAAGAGGCAAGTGGTTTAACCACTCGGCCACCGACAACCCTATTTATTTATTTTTTACAATTTTTAAAAAAATTATTTATTCAGCTTTGACATAAAGTCAGGATGAGTGATTGGAAGATGTGTTCTGATGCTAGAAAATTCATGAATAAGATAAAGATTTGAGTCTTGACTTACCTTCATAGAGTAATGCAGCCTGTGAGCATAGTATTTATTCACATTCATAGCAACTTGAGCTGGAATAAAGTAACACAAATAAATTGAATATATTTGAAAGTTCACACTTCCAGAAATGATAATGATGTACAGATAATCATGAGTTTGTCTTCCTACAACTGTGATGGTGATAATGTTGTACAGATAAGCTTGTATCATGAGTTTGTCTTCCTACAACTGTGATGGTGATAATGTTGTACATATAAGCTTGTATCATGAGTTTGTCTTCCTACAACTGTGATGGTGATAATGTTGTACAGATAAGCTTGTATCATGAGTTTGTCTTCCTACAACTGTGGTGGTGACCACCTTTATGCAAACACCTCAACACAAAATTAAACTAGTATATACTCATCTTGTATTCACGAGTGGAAAAAAATGACGCAAATTTATATATATACTTATAACATTAGATTTTATTGTAGTATTCTTTAATATCATTATTACACTTATGTACCCGAACAGAATTGTCAATTTTCGATGCGGTTGTAATAATTATATTTAATTATGTTATATCTAATTTAATCTAATCTAATCTAATCTAATCTAATCTGATCCAATCTATATACAATGTACATGATATACTTTGCATTCCTACATAATTCTTTGCTCATAGTGATAGAGGGCTGTGGTTAAATAAAATGACCCCTGTTTGTACTATTAACTGAGTTGTAAGGGTTTATATATAGAGGAAATGTTTTAACATAAAGTATATTTACCAATTGTCACTAGTGTCTTCTCCAAATCTCCAGAGAATTCTGAAACGATTGCCTGCAACATGGTCTTCTTAGACACTTTTGTGTATTCTTCAATTATCACCCTCAATTGACTTAAACTTCGGGACGAAAAGATGTCAATGAAAACGTCTTCGTCAGTTCCCCATCTCTTTCCTTCGCCAGCCTTATACAGTGTCTGAAATGTGAAAACATAGTATAACGTTTACAAATAAGCTAAACATTTCTAAATTCTATAAATATCTGCACTTGATTTCACAAAAAGAGCTGATCATATCACCACCTATAGTGATCAGCTGTACATGTGCACAATTATTCTGAAAGAGAGTGTAGACCGTGACAGCTGTAAAGCTCAATTGCTTTATACTACTCACCTTGGCATCAACTGCTGCTTGGGCAGAATCAGCATCTGCCGTAGAACGATTGCCATTCAGTAATGCAATTAGCAGTTTCCTGAAGTCCCCGGATGTTTCACTTTTTACTTCATCTTCTAATTGTTTTCCATATTCTGTTTGGTATCAGAAAGGAAAAGAACATTTTAGTTGTTTGTTTACTTATTTATTTATTTTTTATTTATTTATTTATTCATTCACTCATTTGAATCATATCAGTTTATGTGTCACATGACTTTATTTTGACTATTCATTGTTCAGTTCAAATCTTCTGCAGCAACAGCATATTTGTTCTGATGATATTAAAAACAGCATTCACGTTCAACACTAAGATTTACTTACCTCTGAGATAGACTGTTTTAACTTCTTCTATTTCTTCATTATTGCATGTACAGATAATTTCGATCAGTGCACCTTGATCAGTACCAAAGCCCTAATACATGGAAATAGTACATTGATTATTACAATTTGCCTGTTTTCTCTGTCTGTCTGTCTCTCCCTCCCTCCCACTCTCTCTGTCTCTGTCCCATCTCTTCCCCCATCCTCTCTCTCTCTCTCTCTCTCTCTCTCTCTCTCTCTCTCTCTCTCTCTCTCTCTCTCTCTCTCTCTCTCTCTCTCTCTCTCTCTCTCTCTCTCTCTCTCTCTCTCTCTCTCTCTCTCTCTCTCTCTTGTCTCTCTCTCTCGCTCTCGCTCTCTCTCTCTCTCTCCCTCCCCCCCCCTCGGTGTGTGACAACACTTGCTTCATGATAAGTAGCAAACTGTTGTAAGGTAAACTTGTCTTACATATATTGAATTACCTTCATTGCTTTCATTAAACAATAAGCATTATATTCAGCAGATGTTCTGAACAATCCGACAAGCACTGCACCAAATTTAACATCAGTGTTGGACTCTATGTCATCAAGCAGATCCTGAAACAAAGGAATCACACTGGTGAGTTTTTATGAAATTACACCCTCTATGTCCAGATTTGAAAACAAATCACAACATCAATGATTTTGACGAGACATTAAACACAATAATTGAATAAAATTGTACATTTGTTTTAAAAACTGTACTTCTCTCGTTTCTTGCTTGTATTTCTTTGTTTTCTTCATAATTTTCAATTAGACCAAAAGTTTGGTTGATATTGAACATGAGTGAGATTCAAATAATGAAAAACTGGTTTGTGCAGTCAAAGAAAAAGAAATGGCGTAATAAAAACAATTCATTGCAGGACACCCAAGTATAGTGTGAACACGGCTGATGTTTCAGTTGACTGACACCCAAGTATAGTGTGAATGTGGCTGATGTTTCAGTTGACTGACAAACACACAGTGTTTATTATGGCTACCTAACTGTTTGACGTCGATAAACAATGCAAATTTTAACTATACCATTCATTGACCATGTCCTGGGAAAATTGTGAACTTGATAAAATATAAAAATATGAAAGTCTGAGTTATACAGTTAACTCAAAGGCTAATAACTTGACACAAAGTGTGTTTGATCGTGTTAAAATAATTCTTACTTTTCCAAGTGTCCTTTTGTATTCTATTATAATCTCGTGCCTCTGGACAACACTGGTAGCGATCAAAATATCGATGAGTACCTTCGTGTCTTTTTCTACAAAAAAGGTCAACATTTGAAGAGTTATGATTAGAAAGCTGTGATATTCATTTTAATAAAAGTTTAGACTTGATCTTTAATAAGCAAAGATAGATAGATGGACAGACAAATAGATAGATAGATAGATAGATAGATAGATAGATAGATAGATAGATAGACAAGAAACAAATGTGAAAACAAACAAACAAAATGACCAAATAATAAACAAACAAAACACCCTATTGATATGACACATAACTCAAAAGACAATTGAACAGCACATAGTCTAATGACCGAATTGCTGATTTTGGAAATTTGCATTGCCACTTTAAAATGCCGAGGTTTGTCAACAAAACTAACCAGGGTGAC
Source organism: Glandiceps talaboti (assembly GCF_964340395.1). NCBI lineage: Eukaryota > Metazoa > Hemichordata > Enteropneusta > Spengelidae > Glandiceps > Glandiceps talaboti. Next base: position 4,208,680 of record NC_135570.1, on the reverse strand, counting down.
ATACTCTCTGTTGACTGACATTGGGAGTGTTAGCCATAAAAATTTGATGTTTGTCTGAATTTTGGAGTTGAAATTTACCCCCAAAAAGAGAGCATTCCATTATATATCTTGTTTGTGAAAATTCACAAAAATAGCTTTATCAATGACTCCATACTTTCCAAAAGTAGACCATAAAAAAATTCAATTAATTATTGGACATTAGCCATCGGCAAAGTTGTACACAGTATTAAAGGTGTTTTTTTTTCAACTAAAAACTTTGAATATTTGAGAAAGGTCATTAAATGTCTAAAATAATGCTCAGTTCAATTCCTGAATCATGTCATATCCCTTCAGAGCTCCCTCTATTGTTCAAGGTGAGAGAACTATGGTGTTTTGATACATCGCTGTTGTGTTTCTCAACATGTTTGTTTGTTATTATTCTGCCAGTTCATAGATAAAACTCATCACTGAATAATTTAAATCATTGTCTAATCAAGGTCTGTAGTACATATTTTTCATAAACTAAGATTCTTCGTACCTTTAATTGCAAGATCCAGTCGACTACTCTTTTCATCTACACTGAGACCTCCCAGGTCTTCCACCTGTAATGTAAACAAATCCATAATGAGGACAAAAAAAATCTGAAACAGTAAACATATAATTCTTCTAATCTGGTAAATATCTTTCTTGTCAGTTTATACCATGCACAAACCAAGTTATTGTCTTTGAACAGAAAATATGAAATTATATACCCTGGTTGTTCTACGTTAAGACTGCCTATGTCCATATTATTGTAGCACAGTTATATTTTGCTTGAAATATGATAACTATAAACATTCGAAATCACCAATACTTTTGCCTAGTTTTTCATAAATTAAACTAAAAAGGTATAATATATTATTCTTCAATATTTTTATTAATTCTTGTGGAAAAAATAGCTCACGCGTCATGACCTAAGAGTTTGTCACTACTCGTCTAGCAGCTCGTAGTGACAAGTCCCCTTAAATCACTCATATTTTGCGTGGCTGAAATATAGAAATATTGGTAAACATAAATGTAACAAAAATTGCAATTTCACCCATTTTTGTGTAGTAAAATAAAAGTATTCCTCTGCACTAAAATAATCTTTCTTTACTTTGACTACTAGTTCACATTCACAAAGTCTTTTTTTACTGTTCTTACCTTAACACTGACATCACCTCCGACGTCAGCTCCACCTTTGCCGCCTAGTTCAACTTTGGGCAAATTAATGCCAAAGCCACCTCCTTTTGGTGCATCAACATCAAGGTCACCTCCAATTCCACCTCCAATGCCAATTCCACCTTTTGGTGCATCTACATCAAGGTCACCTCCAATACCGATTCCACCTTTAGGTTTATCAACACCAAGTCCTCCTCCAATTCCAGACCCTCCAATGCCAATTCCTCCCTTTGGTGCATCAACATCAATGCCACCTCCAATGCCGATTCCACCTTTTGGTGCATCAACATCAAGGCCACCAATTCCACCTCCGATGCCAATTCCACCTTTGGGTTTATCAACATCAAGGCCACCTCCAATGCCAGGCCCTTCAATGTCAAGTCCAACATTTGGTGTATCTACATCAATGTCGCCTCCGATGTCAGCTCCTCCACTGCCGCCAAGTCCAAATTTAGGCATACCAATGTCAATGCCACCTCCACTGCCAGACCCTCCAATGTCAATTCCACCTTTTGGTGCAGCTATGTCAACATAATCATCCAGATCAATTTCTCCTCCTGCTTCAATCTTGGCCTCAACCTCTGGTCTAACTATATCAATGTCACCTACAATATCACCTTCTCCATTGCCACCAAGTCCAATTTGTGGTGTACCAATGCCTGATCCTCCAATGCCAAAGCCACCTTTGGGTTTGTCAACGTCAAGGCTGCCTCCAATGCCGATTCCACCTTTTGGTGTATCTATGTCAACATAATCATCAAGATCAATTTCTCCTCCTGCTTCAATCTTGGCCTCAACCTCTGGTCTAACTATATCAATGTCACCTACAATGTCACCTTCTCCACTGCCACCAAGTCCAATTTGTGGTGTACCAATGCCTGATCCTCCAATGCCAAAGCCACCTTTGGGTTTATCAACATCAAGGCCTCCTCCAATTCCACCTCCAATGCCAATTCCACCTTTCGGTGCTTCTACGTCAAGGCCACCAATTCCACCTCCAATACCAATTCCACCTTTAGGTTTGTCAACATCAATGCCACCTCCAATACCAATTCCTCCTTTTGGTGCATCTACATCAAGGCCACCAATTCCACCTCCAATGCCAAAGCCACCTTTAGGTTTGTCAACATCAATGCCACCTCCAATACCAATTCCTCCTTTTGGTGCATCTACATCAAGGCCACCAATTCCACCTCCAATACCAATTCCACCTTTAGGTTTGTCAACATCAATGCCACCTCCAATACCAATTCCTCCCTTTGGTGCATCAACATCAAGGCCACCTCCAATGCCAATTCCACCTTTTGGTGCATCTATGTCAAGGCCTCCTCCAAAGCCACCTTTTCCACTTCCACCAAGTCCAACTTTGGGTTTGTCGACATCAAGGTCACCTCCAATTCCACCTCCGATGCCAATTCCACCTTTTGGTACATCTACATCAAGGCCTCCTCCAAAGCCACCTTTTCCACTTCCACCAAGTCCAACTTTGGGTTTGTCGACATCAAGGTCGCCTCCAATTCCACCTCCGATGCCAATTCCACCTTTTGGTACATCTACATCAAGGCCACCTCCAATGTCTATTCCACCTTTGGGCTTGTCAACATCAAGGCCACCTCCAATTCCACCACCAATGCCAATTCCACCTTTGGGTGCATCTACATCAAGGCCGCCTCCAATGTCGATTCCACCTTTTGGTGCATCTACATCAAGGCCACCTTCAATGTCTATTCCACCTTTGGGCTTATCACCACCAAATTTTGGTTTACTTAATTTGGGCATCTTTAATCCAAAGCCAAATCCACCTTTCTTTGGTTTAGCTACCTCAATGTCAGCATCAGCTTTTCCACTGCCATCAAGTTCAATGTCAGGTTTTTCAACATCAATGCCACCTCCAATGTCAATTCCACCTTTGGGTTTATCAACATCAATGCCACCTCCAATTCCACCTCCAATGCCGATTCCACCTTTTGGTGCATCTACGTCAAGGCCACCAATGCCACCTCCAATGCCAAAGCCACCTTTAGGTTTATCAACATCAAGGCCACCTCCAATGCCAAAGCCACCTTTGGGTTTTTCAACATCAATGCCACCTCCAATGCCGATTCCTCCCTTTGGTGCATCTACATCAAGACCTCCTCCAATGCCAATTCCACCTTTGGGCTTGTCAATATCAAGGCCACCTCCAATACCACCTCCAATGCCAATTCCACCTTTTGGTGCATCTACATCAAGGCCACCTCCAATTCCACCTCCGATGCCAAGTCCACCTTTGGGTTTATCAACATCAAGGCCTCCTCCAATGCCAATTCCACCTTTGGGCTTGTCAATATCAAGGCCACCTCCAATACCACCTCCAAGGCCGATTCCACCTTTTGGTGCATCTACATCAAGGCCACCTCCAATGTCTATTCCACCTTTGGGCTTGTCAACATCAAGGCCACCTCCAATACCACCTCCAATGCCGATTCCACCTTTGGGTTTATCAACATCAAGGTCACCTCCAATGTCGATTCCACCTTTTGGTGCTTCTACATCAATGCCACCTTCAATGTCTATTCCACCTTTGTGCTTATCACCACCAAATTTTGGCTTACCAAATTTGGGCATCTTTAATCCAAAGCCAAATCCACCTTTCTTTGGTTTAGCTACCTCAATGTCAGCATCAGCTTTTCCACTGCCATCAATGTCAACTTTGGGTTTATCAACATCTAGGCCACCTCCAATTCCACCTCCAATGCCGATTCCGCCTTTTGGTGCATCTATGTCAAGGCCACCAATTCCACCTCCAATGCCGATTCCACCTTTGGGTTTTCCAACATCAATGCCACCTCCAATGCCAATTCCACCTTTGGGTTTTTCAACATCAATGCCACCTTCAATGTCTATTCCACCTTTGGGTTTTTCAACATCAATGCCACCTCCAATGCCGATTCCACCTTTGGGTTTTTCAACATCAATGCCACCTCCGATGCCAAGTCCGCCTTTGGGTTTTTCAACATCAATGCCAACTCCAATGCCGATTCCACCTTTGGGTTTTTCAACATCAATGCCACCTCCGATGCCAAGTCCGCCTTTGGGTTTTTCAACATCAATGCCACCTCCGATGCCAAGTCCACCTTTGGGTTTTTCAACATCAATGCCACCTCCAATGCCGATTCCACCTTTGGGTTTTTCAACATCAATGCCACCTCCGATGCCAAGTCCGCCTTTGGGTTTTTCAACATCAATGCCACCTCCAATGCCAATTCCACCTTTGGGTTTTTCAACATCAATGCCACCTCCAATGCCAAAGCCACCTTTAGGTTTATCAACATCAATGCCACCTCCAATGCCAAAGCCTCCTTTGGGTGCATCTACATCAAGGCCACCAATTCCACCTCCAATGCCAATTCCACCTTTGGGTTTTTCAACATCAATGCCACCTCCAATGCCAATTCCACCTTTGGGTTTTTCAACATCAATGCCACCTCCAATGCCAAAGCCACCTTTAGGTTTATCAACATCAATGCCACCTCCAATGCCAAAGCCTCCTTTGGGTGCATCTACATCAAGGCCACCAATTCCACCTCCAATGCCAATTCCACCTTTGGGTTTTTCAACATCAATGCCACCTCCAATGCCAATTCCACCTTTGGGTTTTTCAACATCAATGCCGCCTCCAATGCCAAAGCCTCCTTTGGGTGCATCTACATCAAGGCCACCAATTCCACCTCCAATGCCAAATCCACCTTTAGGTTTATCAACATCAAGGTCACCTCCAATGCCAATTCCACCTTTTGGTGTATCTATGTCAAGGCCTCCTCCAAAGCCACCTTTTCCACTTCCACCAAGTCCAACTTTGGGTTTGTCAACATCAAGGTCTCCTCCAATGCCAATTCCACCTTTAGGTTTATCAACATCAAGGCCTCCTCCAATGCCAATTCCACCTTTTGGTGCATCAACATCAAGGCCTCCTCCAATGCCAATTCCACCTTTGGGCTTGTCAATATCAAGGCCACCTCCAATACCACCTCCGATGCCAATTCCACCTTTTGGTGCATCTACATCAAGGCCTCCTCCAATGCCAATTCCACCTTTGGGCTTGTCAACACCAAGACCACCTCCAATACCACCTCCAATGCCGATTCCACCTTTGGGTTTATCAACATCAAGGTCACCTCCAATGTCGATTCCACCTTTTGGTGCTTCTACATCAATGCCACCTTCAATGTCTACTCCACCTTTGTGCTTATCACCACCAAATTTTGGTTTACCAAATTTGGGCATCTTTAATCCAAAGCCAAATCCACCTTTCTTTGGTTTAGCTACCTCAATGTCAGCATCAGCTTTTCCACTGCCCTCAATGTCAACTTTGGGTTTTTCAACATCAATGCCACCTCCAATGCCAATTCCACCTTTAGGTTTATCAACATCAAGGCTACCAATTCCACCTCCAATACCAATTCCACCTTTAGGTTTATCAACATCAAGGCCACCTCCAATGCCACCTCCGATGCCAATTCCACCTTTGGGTTTATCAACATCAAGGCCTCCTCCTATGCCAATTCCACCTTTTGGTGCATCTACATCAAGGCCACCTCCAATGCCAGACCCACCAATGCTGATTCCTCCTTTTGGTGCATCTATGTCAATATCTCCTCCAAAGCCACCTTTTCCACTGCCACTGAGTCCGACTTTGGGTTTGTCAACATCAAGGCCTCCTCCAAGTCCACCTCCGATGCCAATTCCACCTTTGGGTTTATCAACATCAAGGCCACCTCCAATGCCGATTCCTCCCTTTGGTGCATCAACATCAAGGCCGCCTCCAATTCCACCGCCAATGCCAGACCCTCCAATTTCAAGGTCACCTTTTGGTGCATTGACATCAATATCACTTCCGATATCTACTTCTCCATTCAAATCAACATCTGCCTTTCCACCCACTTTTGGTGTCCCTCCAGCACTCTTCTTAAAACTGAACATCTGAAATCGCTTCTTCTTTTTGGGACTCTTGACTTCTGCTGGGGAGGTAGCAGGAGTCTCGGCCAGATTTGCATCACCAATCAAATGCAGGAGAATGATCCTATAATTACCCGATGTGTTATCCTGAAAGATGATATAAATATTGTGTATTTTAATAATCAGGACATTTGTATAAAAGGGCAAAATAGTATAGCTTACACTTTGATTTCATGAAAACAGGGCCATCTAAAAAATTCATACAAATTTTGTATATCAACAATAAAGATATATAGTCTAAGACTTTCTTATTACAAATTGGATTTCAAAACATATCTTGATGAGATTTTAACTTGCCCAATTGCCATGTCTTTCACGAAAGAAATATTTCTGTCCAACTCTTATACTTATTATGCCCATACAGCTTAGACCACCAAACAAAAACTGAGCATAGTAAATCACGGAATAGAGAATGAAAAGTAAACAGACCCTGGCTTATCAAGACATTTTACTCTATACATCCCATTATTGCATCATTATGTCCTTCTGCTTGAGATAGGAGTGATCATTTCAATTTTTGTTATAAGAAATGTAAAGAAGGCATACTCTAGATATAAACTTGGTATATTAGAGATAGTGTTCACTACCAAAAATAAAATTCTTAAAAATTCTTAATACAAGAAAAATGATACAAGAATCAGTAGGTTAAGAATTGCAATTCTTGAAAATTGTTACGAACAAGTTCTTATACATAAATTAAAATTAAAAAATGGACATTTACAGGTAAATAATCACAACAGACTTACAATAATCCATTTTGCCAAAGTGTCTCCGTACTCTCGAAGGAAGACTGCTTTGATGTCCAGCAGTCTAGTCTCACAGGTTCTAATGATAACACGGATTAATGTCCTGTCATCAGTACCAAGTCCCTGTTGGTGAAAAAAAAAATTGTCATTTAGAAGAAGCCAGTATTCTTACATTCTCTCCAATGGGTAATACATCTATTTTTCAAATTGAAAAATATGATATCGGGCAAAAATATCACCAAGATTTTCCTAATAATGCGAGACTGATCTAACTTCACTTGACACCATAAATCATCCGAGGACTGTCCTTAAGGTAACATCTATCTTAAATAATCCAAGTTCAAGGTCTGTTTAATCTTTAGCTCTGGTCAGCACTATGAGAATAAAGAGATCATCTGAACCATTTAGGAAAGGCTTTCACTTTCAGCAAGTATAATTTTCAATGAGCAGTATTTCTTTATATTCAAAGTTGTCTTTTATCTGTCCTTTTGAATGAATATTCAAAACTCCTGAGTGCTTATTCCCTTCTGTGTAAAACATCTCTCATGAATATTCATTGTGCAGCCTTGAATATATTATTTCTGCTGACTCCCATGATGCAATGGCCAAAAGCAAAGATACCTTATAAAGACACAAGATCAATTTGATGTTTTTTTCTGAAAACACAAGTAATTGTAGGTGATGTAAAATAATGAAATAACTCTAGAACCCATACTTTACGAAAATGCCTTTATTTTCTGGAATGGCATTCCTCTTTAAAGGAACACTGAAATACTTAATTTGGTAATTAAAGATTTAATTAACAACAGATACATGTTTTAAGATTCTGTTGTGTTTTCTTACCTTCATTGAGACTTGTAATCTCATGGCGTAATACACCTTCTTACCAAGTACGATTCGTACTGAATAAAAAAAAGGGGGGATAAGGTTAGATAATAGTCAAATTGCTAGATTGAGCATTCAATGGAAAGTAATGCTTTAGACACACATATCCTTTTCCTGGCAAATCATCAGAATGATAGCGCATACCATGGGTACAAAACTAACCAACTGCTGAGTTTTGATATGCATTTGAAAAAAATACCTTTAAATATTCTCGAGCTATTAAAGTGCTCCTACATGATGACAGTGTTACTAATACTTTACAAAAAACTTACTATAACTTTATTCTATACTCATGTTTTGGCTTTTGGCAAAAAAAAAAAAAGAATCATAATATCAACTACAACTTACCAATTGTTTTCATCGTCTTTGCAAAGTGACCAGACAGTTCGGAATCAATGGCTTCCAAAATGGTCTTCTTTGAAATTTTTTCATATTCTGCGAATGTGACCTTCAATTGTTTGTAGCTTCTTGATACCATGATATTCATGAAAACCGATTCATCAGTGCCCCATTGGCCTTCACCAGCTTCAAATATTGCCTGTACAAAGTAGTGATATGTATTGATTTGATTGTAGTATTTTTCTTGCATTTTACATATAGCTGAATTTAATATGATATGATATGATATGATATGATATGATATGATATGATATGATGTGATGCAATATATGATATATAATATATGAAAATTGTGTTGTTCCAATCATGCTCAATTTAAGAATAGGTTGGGTAGGTAGATTTTTTATTTTATTATATTATATTTTTTTTTCTGTGTGAGTGTCTTGTTCAGGTTTCCAGTGTTTTCAGAATGGTCCCTGTGTTGTTTATTGTAAGACTTAACAATTTTTGCAATTTTATCAATTTTTTCTTGAATACGTGAACAAAAGTTTAGAGTCGGCAGTGAAAAGCTAGGTAGGGTCAGGTAACCGAACCCAAACAATTATTTGAAATGAAATGTATTGACCATACCTTTGCATCTACTTCAGTTTGGGGTAGATCAACTGGTCCTGTTGAACGTCCTCCTTTCAATAATAATAACATGATTTTCTTGAAGTCTCCTGATGTATCACCAGCTACGTCTTCTTCTACGGTTGTTCCATACTCTGAAGGGTAGAAATTAAAATGAAAAAAAAATATAATTCAAAATTATTATTATTATTATTATTATTATTATTATTATTATTATTTGACTTTATTTAAACTCGATAAATTGTTGAGCCAAAGCCTCTTCTCACACAATGTCGAGTAAAATATAAAAGTCTACGTTGTTGAATTTCGTATTTTGCAGTATGCTGTGTTCTTTTATTATTAAGGGGGTCACATCCATCATCTCCTTTAAATAAGAGCACGCATGCATTCTCTGACCTTTTTCGTAAATGACAACTTTTCAAAATGAAAAAACTGAGTGGACCCATTGATAACATGAAGTCATTACCTTTCTGATAGATAGTTTTAATTACTGCCATTTCTTCTTCTGTACAGGTACAAATGATTTCAATCATGGTGTCTTCATCAGTGCCAAGTCCCTGATTGATAAAAAAAAACCTTGTCTAATTAGTTCTCCACTTGAACATCAATTCATAAGGGTTTCAATGACACTAGAAAGCAGCACCATAGTATAGGTGTGCTGTACATCCACATGCACAGACTCTTTAATCGAGCAATTATGCAGTGTTAGGGAGTCAAGTCATCTAGACCCCTCAACTTCCTTGTATAAATGAACACATAACTAATACCAATATCATGGAAACCTTATCTGAGCAAGAAAAACTTGATACACAAGTATAATGAAAAATAAAAAAAGACATAATTTAAAAAAGAAACTGCTTTCATGCCATGAACACTGTGCTCCAAAGAACCAATTTCCATCTAAATGTGAAACTTATTACTATTAGAGTACCAGCCAGTAATACATGTCAGCAGATTGAGTCTTACTCAAAGTACACACCTGAACGATACATTAAAATAATCAGGCTTTTATGTCAGATATGTGATGTCTTTTATGCAAGAGAAACTTTTACTTCAAACCAATTATATGAATATATGTTTTGGAATAACATTGCACACAAGTTCTATTTATGTTTTGAAGTAAGTCAATGCATAACTCTGTTTACCTTAATCGACTTCCTCAGGCAATAGGCGTTATATTCAGCAGGTGTCCTTAATAGACCAGTGCAAACTTTCCCAAAGTTAAACCTGGTGTTGGCCTTAATATCAGCCAAAAGATCCTGAAATTGAAATGTGTGAAATATGTTACTTTGGATTCCAATTTTAACCGGTTCCCTTCAAAATATAGTTATTCGACATTCCATACTTCATAGTTACTGTAGAGCAATTGTATTGATATTTTACATTCTTCTTTTAGAAAGCCCTCATTATTTCTCATTGTACCATGAATTATAAAGTACCAAACTCGGGCCATAGAACTCTCAATTGTATTCTATACAGTATATGTATGGCATACTGTGACAAATTCATTCTTTATATGGCAAATAAACGAAAGTTACTTTTCAAATGTACTCAAACAATGTTCTATGAACATGTGACAAACTCAGTACTTTGTTTATGTAATTACAATTATGACAGTCTCTAAATTTTTAAAGTCAGTCAGTAAGTCAAGAGCTATCAAATACATAGCTATAGCTAAGATACATACAGTGCACAAAGCTGAAAATTAAAAACAAAAGGCAAATACCACGTGATCAATTTTATTTGAATTTGTAAAAACTCTTACCTTTCCAAACATAATCTTGTATTCTTTCACTAACTCTTGCCTCTGAGCATTGTTTGTACCAGTCAAGATTTCTATTAGCAGTGACTTATGCATTCCTAAGATGGTGACAGAGATGAAAGCGTATAAGATGACAACTTATGACATGATTGAATGTATTTAGGTTTTGGCAAGTTCTTGACATTTGTGTCAAAATATGGACTACTCTCCTGTGATAATTAGGTGTTGCAACACTGAATAGTTTGTTGTCATTTCTGTGCACATTGACCACAGAAAGTAATAACAAATGTGTGTGTGTGTGTGTGTGTGTGTGTGTGTGTGTGTGTGTGTGTGTGTGTGTGTGTGTGTGTGTGTGTGTGTGTGTGTGTGTGTGTGTGTGTGTGTGTGTGTGTGTGAGTGAGTATTGTAAGTATGTATGTATGTATGTATCTGTATCTGTATAGTTACGGTGTAGGTCCTGGGTAAGGAATAACACACCGGGGGAGAGTATTTAGTCAGAATGGTTTTTGACAGTGACTGCCATTTTAAAGGCGTCACAAGATTTAGTATGTATGTATGTATGTATGTATGTATGTATGTATGTATGTATGTATGTATGTATGTATGTATGTATGTATGTATGTATGTATGTTTATATGTATGTATGTATGTATGTATGTATGTATGTATGTATGTATGTATGTATGTATGTATGCATGCATGCATGCATGCATGTATGTATGTATGTATATGTATGTATGTATGTATGTATGTATGTATGTATGTATGTATGTATGTATGTGTGTGTGTGTACCGTATGTATGTATGTATGTATGTATGTATGTATGTATGTATGTATGTATGTATGTATGTATGTATGTGTGTGTACCGTATGTATGTATGTATGTATGTATGTATGTATGTATGTATGTATGTATGTATGTATATATGTGTGTGTGTGTGTGTGTGTGTGTGTGTGTGTGTGTGTGTGTGTGTGTGTGTGTGTGTGTGTGTGTGTGTGTGTGTGTGTATACACATTGAATGCTGTACATGAAATGTCTACAAATAATTTTAAAACCAAAGCAACAGTTGGTAACTTCCTTTTATAATTTCTTTCACAGTAGATTTGTATACTCACCAAAGCCCTTCACACTTTTCATAATATCCTTAAGTCTTTGGCACTCTGCCTTGGCATCAAAGTCCACCATAGGCTTTACTGTCCCACTTTTAAACTAATTCAAAACAGAAATTGATAGAGTACATTAAATATTTGTGATGTTAACAGTTTTCTTTCACTAAGTTCATAAGGGTTTTAAATAGTGGCATGTGGCAGTAGCAATTGTTACAGGTAAAACATCGAGGGATCACCGATTGACTGTGCGACATATCATACACATTTTATGTTCCCCAAGAACAATTTAGATAGATAAGAAAAAGTCTTCGAACAGACCACTCAATACAAATACAAACAAAATCATCTGACCCCTACTGATACACAGACACACACACATCGTCCTTGGAACAAAGAGGCTATTGAAAGTCATCACACTGCAGGCTTACATTTTGACACATACAAGTGTATTGATTCAAAGTTACTAGTGATATGTGTGTACACATACAGTGCCTGCTTGTTGGCAGGAAGTGGTGTTGTTTATATTTGTAATGAGTGGTCTGTGAGAAGCCTGTTTCTTATCTAACTAAATTGTTCTTGGGGAACATAAAATGTGTATGATATGCAAAGTTGTTTGGCGATCCCTTGATGTTTTTACCTGTAACCATTAGCTGCAAACTCTGGGAGGAGAAAGAGTTTGTTATCAGAGAATTAATAGTGAAGTGAATACATACATATAATATAGGGAGTTAAGAAAAATATGCCCGTTGTACTTCAGTTTCTAAATTGAGTTTATCTTAATCCACGGACATGTATGGTGAAACTTGTGATAGATGTCTATTTTTAATACCTTCCAATCAAATGTGAGTCTTAATTCAATGTTTCAACAGTGAGTTTGACTCAAGTTGCAATCAACCTTTCAAAATCTTGCATTATAGGACAATATAGGTATTTACATTGATTTTTCCACTGTCGATTCCTCCCTTTGGTGCATCAACATCAAGGCCACCTCCAATTCCACCTCCAATGCCAATTCCACCTTTGGGTTTATCAATGTCAAGGCCACCTCCAATGCCAATTCCACCTTTGGGTTTATCAATGTCAAGGCCACCTCCAATGCCACCTCCAATGCCAAAGCCACCTTTGGGTTTATCACCTCCAATACCACCTCCAATGCCAATTCCACCTTTTGGTGCATCTACGTCAAGGCCTCCTCCAATGCCAATTCCACCTTTGGGTTTATCAACATCAAGGCCACCTCCAATGCCAAAACCACCTTTGGGTTTATCACCTCCAATACCACCTCCAATGCCAATTCCACCTTTTGGTGCATCTACGTCAAGGCCTCCTCCAATGTCAATTCCACCTTTGGGTTTATCAACATCAAGGCCACCTCCAATGCCAAAGCCACCTTTGGGTTTATCAACGTCAAGGCCTCCTCCAATTCCAATTCCACCTTTGGGTTTATCAACATCAAGGCCGCCTCCAATGCCAAAACCACCTTTGGGTTTATCACCTCCAATACCACCTCCAAAGCCAATTCCACCTTTGGGTTTATCAACATCAAGGCCACCTCCAATTCCACCTCCGATGCCAAATCCACCTTTGGGCTTATCAACATCAAGGCCGCCTCCAATGCCAATTCCACCTTTTGGTGCATCTACGTCAAGGCCACCTCCAAGTCCACCTCCGATGCCAAGTCCACCTTTGGGTTTATCAACATCAAGGCCACCTCCAATGCCACCTCCGATGCCAAGTCCGCCTTTGGGTTTATCAACGTCAAGGCCTCCTCCAATGCCGATTCCTCCCTTTGGTGCATCAACATCAAGGCCACCAATTCCACCTCCAATACCAATTCCACCTTTTGGTGCATCTACGTCAAGACCTCCTCCTATGCCAATTCCACCTTTGGGTTTATCAACATCAAGGCCACCTCCAATGCCAATTCCACCTTTGGGTTTATCAACATCAAGGCCACCTCCAATGCCAAAGCCACCTTTGGGTTTATCAACATCAAGGCCACCTCCAATGCCACCTCCAATGCCACCTCCGATGCCAAAGCCACCTTTGGGTTTATCAACATCAAGGCCACCTCCAATGCCAAAGCCACCTTTGGGTTTATCAACATCAAGGCCGCCTCCAATGCCAATTCCACCTTTGGGTTTATCAACATCAAGGCCTCCTCCAATGCCAAAGCCACCTTTGGGTTTATCAACGTCAAGGCCACCTCCAATTCCACCTCCAATTCCACCTCCAATGCCAAAGTCACCTTTGGGTTTATCAACGTCAAGGCCTCCTCCAATTCCAATTCCACCTTTCGGTTTATCAAAACCAAGGCCACCTCCAATTCCACCTTTGGGTTTATCAAAATCAAGGCCACCTCCAATTCCACCTCCAGGTAATCCAAAGTCCATGTCTGGTGCCGCTGCTTCAACACTGACTTCTGTATCTAACTTAATCTCAGGTTCAAGGTTCAAATCACCCATTGGTAGTTGAACAGTGTTCTCTTTTTCGAACTTGATTTCTGAGTCGAGATCAATATCCATAGATGGGATATCTACTCCAAAGTCAATGTCTCCTTTTCCACCGCCACCAACATCAACATTTGGTGCATCTATTTTAATATCACCACCAGCTCCACCTTTGGGTGTATCTATGTCAATATCACCACCAGCTCGAACTTTTTTGCTTCCACCAAATCCAAATTTGGGCATACTAAATTTGGGCATCTTTAGTCCAAAGCCAAATCCACCTTTCTTTGGTGAAGCTACCTCAATGTCAGCATCAGCCTTTCCACTGCCATCAAGTTCAATGTCAGGTTTTTCAACATCAATGTCACCTCCAATGCCAATTCCTCCCTTTGGTGCATCTACATCAAGGCCACCTCCAATGCCAATTCCACCTTTGGGTTTATCAACATCAAGGCCACCTCCAATACCGATTCCACCCTTTGGTTTATCAACATCAAGGCCACCTCCAATACCAATTCCACCTTTTGGTGCATCAACATCAAGGCCACCTCCAATACCGATTCCACCCTTTGGTTTATCAACATCAAGGCCACCTCCAATGCCGATTCCACCTTTTGGTGCATCAACATCAAGGCCGCCTCCAATGCCGATTCCACCTTTGGGTTTATCAACATCAAGGCCACCTCCGATTCCACCTCCAATGCCAATTCCACCTTTGGGTTTATCAACATCAAGGCCTCCTCCAAGTCCACCTCCGATGCCAAGTCTGCCTTTGGGTTTATCAACATCAAGGTCACCTCCAATGCCAATTCCGCCTTTTGGTGCATCTACATCAACATCACCTCCAATGTCAATTCCACCTTTTTTGCTTCCGCCAAATCCAAATTTCGGCATACTAAATTTGGGCATCTTTAATCCAAAGCCAAATCCACCTTTCTTTGGTTTAGCTACCTCAATGTCAGCATCAGCTTTTCCACTGCCCTCAATGTCAACTTTGGGTTTATCAACATCTAGGCCACCTCCAATTCCACCTCCGATGCCAAGTCCACCTTTGGGTTTATCAACATCAAGGCCACCTCCAATGCCAATTCCACCTTTGGGTTTATCAACATCAAGGCCACCTCCAATGCCGATTCCACCTTTTGGTGCATCTACGTCAAGGCCACCTCCAATTCCACCTCCAATGCCACCTCCGATGCCAAGTCCACCTTTGGGTTTATCAACATCAAGGCCACCTCCAATGCCAATTCCACCTTTTGGTGCATCTACATCAAGGCCACCTCCAATTCCACCTCCGATGCCAAGTCCACCTTTGGGTTTATCAACATCAAGGCCACCTCCAATGCCAATTCCACCTTTGGGTTTATCAACATCAAGGCCACCTCCAATGCCGATTCCACCTTTTGGTGCATCTACGTCAAGGCCACCTCCAATTCCACCTCCAATGCCACCTCCGATGCCAAGTCCACCTTTGGGTTTATCAACATCAAGGCCACCTCCAATGCCCATTCCACCTTTTGGTGCATCTACGTCAAGGCCACCTCCAATGCCAATTCCACCTTTGGGCTTATCGACATCAAGGCCACCTCCAATGCCACCTCCGATGCCAAGTCCGCCTTTGGGTTTATCAACATCAAGGCCACCTCCAATTCCAATTCCACCTTTTGGTGCATCTACATCAAGGCCACCTCCAATGCCAATTCCACCTTTCGGCTTGTCGACATCAAGGCCACCTCCAATTCCACCTCCAATGCCACCTCCGATGCCAAGTCCACCTTTGGGTTTATCAACATCAAGGCCGCCTCCAATGCCAATTCCACCTTTGGGTTTATCAACATCAAGGCCACCTCCAAATCCACCTCCAATGCCAATTCCACCTTTGGGTTTTTCAACATCAAGGCCGCCTCCAATGTCGATTCCTCCTTTGGGTGCATCAACATCAAGGCCACCAATTCCACCTCCAATGCCAAGTCCACCTTTAGGTTTATCAACATCAAGGCCTCCTCCTATGCCAAGTCCACCTTTTGGTGCATGTACATCCAGGCCACCTCCAATGCCAGAACCTCCAATACTGATGCCTCCTTTTGGTGCATCTACATCAATGCCACCTCCAATTCCTGCTCCTCCACTGCCACCAAGTCCAACTTTTGGGGTATCGATTCCAGCTCCAAAATCCACATCCCCTTTTCCTACATATACGCCTTTGTCAGTGTCTCCTTTTGCATTCATATCATCCATTGATACATTATACTTGTTCTTTCCTTTCATCTTGAAACGTCCTCCAAAGCCCTTGAAGTTAAATTTCTTCTTCTTCTTCGGGGATGCTCCTTCAACATGAATGTCTGGGTCATCCACTTTGATGTCAACATCAAGGTCCTTTCCTTCGACTTCAAGGCTGCCATCACCTTTCAAGTTAACATCATCCATTGATGCATGGGCCTTTTTTGATCCTGCACCTTTGAACTGTCCTGAGACACCCCTCCGCAAACTGAACACGCGGAACTTTTTCCTCTTCTTCAACGACCCGCTTGCCTCCCCAACGGGAGAGACATCAAGACTTGCATTTGGGTCATGTGCACCGACAAGAGCCAATAGGATCTTCTTGTAGTTCCCTGATGTGTCATCCTAAAATGTGATCAAATTGAATTAATTAATTAATAACTTTCTTACACAACTGCATCTTCAGTGAATACAGTAAGGTAAACAACAACAACAACAACAACAACGACGAAAATAATAACGACAAAACATTTTTAAAAAAATATATATAAATATAACTATATCAATAAGTTTTTCAAAAATTTGGCAAGCGGAAGATGATATTGCATAATATTTAAAAAAGATAAATTTCTATTGATACTACTAATTGTTACATCACATTCTGGAAACAATTTTTTCCTTTCTATATTGAAAGTTGGACAATGTAAAATAAAATGTCAATAATTAACTAAATTTGAATTACCTCTTTTACAAAATCTTAAATCAACAGGAACTTTTGGGGATCTCCTTCTACCTAATTCTATTTCTAAAGTATGGTCACTTAACCTAAATTTTGATAATAATTTCTATAAACTAAAATCCCTGATATTACTTAAATAATTTTCAAATTCAAAATTATGTTTAAATAACTTGCATGTTCTTAATTTATTTCCCCCTTTACTATCTTTATGACAATGATTTAACTTCTCCTTCCAAGTCTGGATGTATAATTAAAGAGTAGAATATTCAAGAAACATACTCTGACTGTGTATGTATACTGCTATTGTATAATTCAATCCAGTTTTACAATGAGTAACACACTTTCTTTATGTTCTACTCGTTGTAAACACGAGATAAAGCAATAACCTTACTTTCGACCAGCAATCAACTTACACTATCTATTTTGTATTTAAAGTGTTCTTACTCAGAGAGAAGACGTTACTATCTTTGTAATCTTTCTATTTTATTTGTCATTGTGTTCCAAAAGTTACTGTAATATTTATCCTCTTTTCGTTGAATGATGGGCGGTGGCCCTATTCTTTTGAAATAAACTACACACTGTACTCGTTGTAAAACATGTATCATAAGGCAGACATTAAATATTTGTGAACTAACACTTAGTATACAAACAATTGATAACAAATCCATTAAAATGTATCAAACTTACAGCAATCCAGGAAGACAATGTTTCTCCATACTCGTGGAGGAAAATATCTTTTATGTCGGACAGGTTACTGTGGCAAGTTCTCAAGATAATACGTATGAGTGTTTTATCATCAGTAAATAGACCCTGTCAGAGAAAAATAGGGATGAAAATACAACTGTTAACAAATCATTGTCATTAGACTACATAGCTTTACTGTGTTTTAATAACAGTAACAGGTCATACTCATAAACTCAAAAGTTTTGACTTGTGATCAATTTGACAACGGGTTATTCACCCGAAACCCAAATTTTGTACTGTTGTGGCACACACACACAGAGTAATATTTAGTAAGGTTGTCCTGCATCTGCCCAAATCAGGCGTCCAATTGAGTAACATATACACCCTTTGACTTCTATAATTATATCATTCTTTCAAACAACACTCATAAAAATTTTCAACAGGTTCCTTACAGAATCTTGGAATGCTAGACAAAATATACACAGTACTGCTTTATGGGCTCCAATACGGAATATGTTTACGTTAATACCAGGTTGTATAAAAACACTTACAGTGAATTCAAAACCAGAGGTATGGGTACCTTAATTTAACCTAATTTCAATGAACTGTTGAACTTACCTTCATAGAGCCATGTAATCTCTGGGCGAAGTATAACTTCTTACCCATCACAACACGGACTGAAATGAGATAGAATGAATATGTCAGATTTTGACCAATGCAGATGATGTCGGGGTTACAGGATAAGCTTAGTTGGTTGGACAAACAGGATAAAATTTTAATCACAGTTAAAAATGATGTATCGAAGTTACATGTCTAAAACAGACGAAATAAGTGGCCAGTAGAACTTACCTATCGTTTTCATTGTCTTGGCCAGATCTCCAGACATTTCAGAATCAATGGCCTCTAGCATGGTCTTGTTTGAAAGCTTTTCATATTCTTTGAATACGAGTTTCAAATGTTTGTAACTACGGGAAACCAAGATTGTGTTGAACACTGATTCTTCTGTTCCCCATGTTCCTTCGCCAGCTTCAAATAAATTCTGGTTTTCAACAAGAGAATGGATAACAATTACTAATTAGTATATCACAAAAAGAAATACACACATCAAATAAACAACCATGGATGTAGATAAAGCTTGGAATTCGGAACCGCTTGTTGCCACAATAATGCACTATAGTTACATTACATAGTATTTTTACTTTACCTTGGCATCTATTTCAGCTTGAGCTTGGTTTGGGAGCTTGATAGCGCGACCACCTTGCACCAAGGATATCAGCACTCTCTTGAAATCCCCAGACGTATCACCAGCAATATCATGTTCTAAGGAGACTCCATATGCTATGTATTGAAAAATTAAATATAGAAAATTGTTATATCATGCAGTACTTTCCTCATATCCCATGCTGTCATTCCTCTCTCCCTCTCTCTCTCTCTCTCTCTCTCTCTCTCTCTCTCTCTCTCTCTCTCTCTCTCTCTCTCTCTCTCTCTCTCAGCTCTCTCTCTGATTTGAATAGCAGAAACCAATTCAACTTGTAAAAAGAACGTCATACTTAAAAGACAACTTTACTAACTGCCAAAACAATGTCAACACCTGTCACATTTAATCAATATTGTATAATGCCTGGTTTTACATTTATATTTATTTATATTTGAGAAACCGAGACTAGATTCATATCGACATCTCACCTTTATGATACACTCCTTTTAGTTCTTCCATTTCTACATTATTACATGTACAGATAATTTCTATTATTGCATCTTCATCAGTGCCAAGTCCCTGGTGAAAAATGAAAAGTATACAATCATCATTTATCACCATTGTTTTATTGAGTTTATATTAGTGGTGACTTTCATTGAATCATGACAGATATAAACATGAATTTCCAGAGTAAGACGATTTAAAAAAGGAAAAAACAAAAACAAAATTACTAGTAGATACTAAGAGCGATTGTTGTTTTGATTTGGTTCATGTGAATCTCTGAGATAATTATTTCAGTTACTAACTACATAAAATGTATATTAAAACAGAAATATTTGAATCTCACGTTCTCACAGGAACAATTTTTTCTGTAGCTGTGCCAAATATTTTTAATCAAATTGTCTTCCATATTGGTTTATAAGAACAGAATGACAATAGTACAACCACGGTCCAATTTGTCTTATTGAGTGAGATATCTTACCTTGATTGCCGATCTCAGACAATATGCGTCATATTCAACAGGTGTCCGTAAGAGTCCAACACATACTTTGCCAAAGTTAAAACTTGTGTGGATTCGTATATCAGCCATTAGATCCTGAAATTGAGGAAGTACATATTTAATTAGATGGTATTAAAAATAGTAACGAATTGAAAATCTGATATGCATTCCTATAAAGAACATATGTGACTATTTGAATTGAACTTTATTTCACCAGAAAATGAGAACATAACATAAAAAAAATAATTAGCTATATACAATAGCTAAAATATAGTACCCACAATAATTGTTTACAATAAATGATAGCATATTTCTGGCGAGGACCATGGACATAGTCCACTAGGGACTAATCTAGTCAATATCCTGACTAATAAATGAAACATAATTTAGCATATTTCTTAAAAGCTCTTAAATCTAATAAATAAGTTGGTTTCTAAATCTTGAACTTTTTCTGGTTTCATGGTAAATTATCAAATCTAAATAAATGAATCACGATGTCCAGAGAAAAGAAAAATCTCTCAAATTCACTAGAAAAGTGTGATTCTTTCATTGATAGCTCTTAAATGCAAAAGTGAGCATACCTTGCCGAAGAGTACCCTGTATTGTCTGACGAGGTCTTGTCTTTGCTCAAAACTGGTACTTGTCAATAGGTCAATCAAACCTGACATATTCATTCCTGTAAAATAAATATTACAAGGAGAAAATTTTAAAAAGTTTGTAAAGAAGCAATTTTGGAATATGTAGTTTTTGTATTAGCACCTGCTAGGAGAAAGTTTTAAAAAGTTTGTAAAAAAGCAATTTTGTAAATATGAAGTTTTATATATGTTAGTGACAGCCTTGAATTAAAAAAAATACTATTTTAACATCAAACCATATACGATGTGATGCAAATTGATATCAAATGTTCGGACAATTGTAAGTGACAGCAATATTCCGTCTTGTTTTTATTGTCATCCCAGATTACTATTACAGTTTATTGTTAATTTCTAAAGTTTAAGATATACATTAATTTATATTAAATCAATACGATACCATAATATAAAGAATGAACATGTTGCTATACTCACCAATACCCTTGATGCCCTTGAAGGCCAATTTTAGTGAATGACATTCTTTGTCCACATCAAAGTCAGCCTTGGCATTAATAGTTCCTCGTTTTGGCTGAAAAAAGAATTGATAATTGGATGAATTCTAACATGCATTAATTACATCACCATTCTCAATAAATAATACAACTCAAAGAAAGTGTAATGTCTATAGTTACACAGTGTACCTTCAAGCTATGATGAAAAGAACTACAGTACTTACACAATTTACAAAAAAAAAGTTCCACAAAGTCTGAAAGTATATAATTTTTTACTTAAACTTTGTTCAAAGAGGGTTAAAAATCATATAGATAACCTGGTTAGCTGAAATCTAGTCTTCCCCAGGGCCCTCAATAATTCTGTATTTTGCTCCAATCTTTGCCAATTTATGACCAGAAAGTAAACCACCAAATATTCGGCCGACAGGAACTTGTTATTACCTTCATACTCATTTTCAACTTCAATTCTTCATCATCAACTCCATCTACATCAATCTTCACACCTGGCTTGTCAACATCTATGCCACCAGTGGCTCCTCCGATACCCTTGGCACCCATGTCCAGATCTAGAGATCCTCCAGATGGTGTTTTCAATTTACCATCACCAATCAGAGACAGGAGTATTTTTTGATAGTTACCCGATGTGTCATCCTACAAGAAAATATTCACAATTAACTTTTCTGTTTGTAGACTTTTAATCACTATACATGCACCCAGATATCTATCAATGCAAATTAGCTATATGATATGACGTTCAAATGAAAGCAATGGGTTTGCGTAAAACATCTGGTAATTCAATAAACGTCTGAATCACATATTGTTTATTATTCATTTTCCCATAAAAATATTCACATTACAATATTAACTATCTGATGTAAAGACAGAAAGCAGGTAGTTTTCAAACTTGCATAACTTGCATACAGCCAGTAGACAAATGTGTCACACTGGAGTTGAAGAACACAACAATCAGCTGCTAAAATCTGCTGTTAACGAATACATCTAAGAAAGTTAGGTTATTAATAATGAAATAACATGTATGAAAATAAGAACACATACGGTGATCCATTTGGCCAAGGTGTCGCCATATTCTCTCTGGAAGATGTCCTTCACTTCACCTAGGTTGATATAATAGGTTCTGAGGAGAATCCTAATAAGGGTCTTATCATCTGTACCAAGTCCCTGATCAAGCAATCAAAGTAGAATATTAATTAACATACATATGTACAACTCTCAAAGACTTTCAAAGGTGATTGACCTTTATTTAATCATAAAACTTCACCATCTGTGACATGATCACCCATCAAAGAATACTGTAGGTAATACGTTCAAATATGATCACACAAAACCACTCATTGGCTCACCAGTGGGACTACTGTTCACTTTTACACCCTATATAAAAAGACAAATGTCTGCAGCTATATCTTTCATATTAATCTAAAACATCTGACACCTTAAATTTCCATCCAGATAAATCAAAGGAATTGATAGAAATACTATAACTGAAATGTACATATATGAGTTCATGTATTGTTATGCTCATTAAAGTATAAATATGAATACTGTCCAGGACTCCAGTTATTATGGGGAGAACCTTGTGAGTATATTTACGTTGGTTGATATCTCATTGGTTGATATCTCGTTGGTTGATATCTGTTCATTTCAACTCTGAAAAAGTCACTTCAAAAAATCAAAAGAGTGCATTTACTTACCTTCATGGAGCCGTGAAGTCTCTGAGCATAGTACAACTTCTTGCCTTGTACAACTCGTACTGAAATATGACCAATGAAATTATGTTGTAATTAGTTCTATACATAACATAATATAGGTACATATATGTACCAGGTACAATCTACCAGACAGTCATTTTTCATTTATTTGTTGTTTAGGCATGAGGTGAGCAACTTTTTATGACTTGTCTTAAAATATTTTGATGTTGTTTAAATATCATTTTATACCGCTAGTTTCTGTATTAGCCTTCATATAATACAAAACGCACCACAACTAATTGGTACACATCTGACTTAGTGATATCAAAAGTGCTTTATCACAGTTACAAAATCAACGAAAGAATTGCCATACGCTCAGTTATATTTTGACTTGTTATTAAAACTATGTGTCATTTATTGTAACTATAGTAACAGCATTTCAAATGGTAGAATAGCTGAATACAAAATTCTATGAGGTTTTGTAATCACACTTCGAAAAAAATCTCACAGGCACGAAACTTGACTATTAAGTACATTGCCAGGAGTGCCCTTAGATGAGAAGAGTGCTAACAAAGGTTGATCTTTCAGTTTGTAGAAAGGCATGAGAATAGCACCCAATAGCGGTTGATCATTCAGTCTAGTGCGAAACTAGTCACAAAAGCCGTTCTTTTATGATGTGGAACTCACCAATTGTTTTCATAATCTTGGCCAGATCACCAGACATTTCGGAATCGATGGCTTTCAGGATGGTTTTATTTGACAGCTGTTCGTATATTTTGAAAATGACCTTCAATTGTTTCAAGCTACGAGATGCAAAGATACTGTTGAAGACTGACTCATCAGTTCCCCATTGGCCTTCACCAGCTTCATATAACGCCTGTGAAAAGTCCAAACATAACATTGGAATTTACAATGTCTTTTAACATGGCAATGGTCTGTACCCAAAGTCCCATTTTCCGATAAAGTCAGTATACTAAATATTCTTTAAATAATACATGCTAAGTGTTAATTACTCTGAAATCAAAGCTAGTCAACATGGCGTGATAGAGATTAAATTCACGCAAAGAAACTGTGCCTCAGTCACTGACATGTAATTTACTGGTAACTAATAAATTATGCTATGATGTCTAAATTCATGATGGTGAAAACTCTGCTTGTTCCTTGACACTTCAATACAGTTTTGTATTTGATTATTCACATATACAAATAGAGTGTAAGATATGTTATGTGATTCCCCTCACTGATGTGTGAGGGCGCCCTATCATGGCATATACCTTACAGACTAATTCTCGAATGACTAGCTAATAAAACATACCTTGGCATCTATTTCTGCTTGACCCACATCTACGGCCTGTGTTGAGTGACGACCTTGCAATAGGGACAATATAATTCTCTTGAAATCGCCGGATGTATCACCAGATATGTCGTCTTCTAGAGATTTTCCATACTCTGTTTTAATCAATAAACAATAACATTAACTTTAAATTTGAACATGTACCTTCCATAATGATCACTAGCTCGCTCTCTCTCTTTATCCTACAAGATTTGTATTTTTACTTTGCTAGTATGTATCTCATTATAAACACACTACCAAAAATGTGTCAGTTTTATTTCAGACAACCAGCACAACTTTTATGATGGTAGTCTAAGTTTCACTGGAATATTTCCATGGTTATAAAACTGTACAAATTCCAAATCTTACCTGCAAGATAAACTGCTTTTATCTCTTCCAGTTCTTCATTATTACAGGTACAGATAATTTCAATCAAAGTGTCTTCATCAGTACCAAGTCCCTAATTGAAAGAAGAGATTTTACATCATAAGTTTTTTTAATCACTGTATAGCATACCCTCCACCATATTTATCGATAAAACTAGTACAAAAAAATGCAGGTATTTGTCAAACAGTGAGTAAACCATCGAATGGGAGACATTAGCCTGATTATTTGTACCTTCATGTATTGCCTTAGTTTGCCATTATCGCATACCAGATCACTGAGTGTGTGTGTGTGTGTGGGGGGGGGGGGGGGGGGGGGGTACGTGATGTAACTTTGCCATAACGAGGACAGCATTTGACAAAGATACAGTTTGCATATGTTCAAGCTGGCAAGTATATTCATGCCTTAACTCCCACTTAATCAAATACCTGAATGCACACTCAGATACACGAGTCTATCTACAGAGCATTTCTCAAACACACAGGGAAATGTGACTGTGTTTCTTCCTTGGCTAAAGGATGATGCTTCAATAGATTTTCGACTTGACTAACTTTTAAGGCAAACAATCACATTTTTTTTTACCTTTATAGCCTTCTTCAGGCAGTGGGCATTGTATCCAGCAGGTGTCCTCAATAAACCAGTACACACTCTGCTGAAATTCATACTGGTGTGAGTTTTGATGTCAGCTTTCAGCTCCTGAAATTAAAACAGATCATTAATATCACCAAGTGTTCAATGATAAAAATGAACAAATCAAATTGTAACTCAGTGTTTTTTGTGCAATGGATTTTTAATGTCTAGAATTTCATTCATTGGCAATATTTGATTCTCTTCTGTTCCTCTATGATGGTTTACTTTTGGTTGGCACAATATATTCGATCACGACGGAAACAAAATTACCACATGATTGACAATTAGATGTTATTCCCCAATATTTTCCTTTGTTCAACCAAAGAAAATATGAGTGACCTAAGGGTTGTCACTACTTGTCTATTGACTCATAGTGACAACCCTTAGGTCATAAGTATATTCCGGTTGAATGAAGAAAAATATTTGAGAATAACATAATTATACCAGCCTCAGCACCAGTATTATCAAAGAAAAATCGGGGAAAGTAATGGTAATGACTAATACATTTCAAACACAACAGAACCAGTGACATAAACACCCATTGTCGTGACATAGAACGACCAGAGATATCCATATTTCTTGTTGAACCTGGCTCATACATGGTATAATTAGCATACTGTGACTCCATATTTTCACCCTATAACTAATAATTAGCATAATTATGACCACATATTTTCACTACATGACTAATAATTAGCATTATTGTGATGACATACCTTTCCAAACATAACTTTGTATTCTTTGACCATTGCTTGTCTCTGATCGATACTGGTTCCAGTAAGAATTGCAATAACGATATCTTTGTCAGACCCTACAGATTGATAAGATAGATGTTAAAGAACATATAATCATAGTTCATAAAGGTCTGTCTGCAAGAATTCAAAATACCAATAGTATAAAGAAAGTAAAAGATTGACAATTTCATTAAAAACAAGATGGAAAACCCCAAATTTATATTATTATTTTAAAAGGACCTGGAACAAGCTTTGTATGGCAAAGTTTGGTGAGAATTGAAGAACTTTGACTTTCCGTGAAATTTGACCCAATGTGTATTCTACCTTGTATAAAAATCCTAAAAATCTGACATTACCACAAAGTTTTTCCATTTCCATTTTGTGAGAAAACGTCATTTCAATTACAAATAATAAGTAAAAATGTAAATAAATGACACCCACACACAGAGAAATTCATAGTTTTAAAAAACAGTTGTAAAGTGGGGATGAAGAATGTCAGTGTAAAAGCTGATTCTATGCATGTATGTGTTGTAGTACTAACCTTTAAGGCCATCCCTCAGTCGTTGGCACGCCCCTTGAAGATTGAAGTTCTTCATTGGTCTGACAGTTCCACGTTTAATCTGATATAAAATATAATTACACAATTGGGTTGTAAATGGAATATATAATATGTATATCAATGTATTATTGTATTGGAATGTACTATTCACACTGGTATATGCTCAAAGTTTGTTTGATGTTCGGGAGAGATAAAAGTATAAACTATTCAAAGTACAAAGTGACATTGAATAAGGATGGACGAAGCTTCAGCACGTAATACTAGTATATTCAACATATGTCAAAACAGTATGTGTAAAAAGTAATTCAAACTTTGTTTTGACAAGTGTAGGAGTCATTCACATAATCTTTGAAGAATAGGGAACATGCAATCCAGACTGAGCATGCTCAGATGCAAAGGACTATGGGATTATCTGTGGTTATCGTAATGCCTAATCTGGAGCTACCGATAAAAAAACTCCTACAATGGTCAGGGTAAATATGAATTGATCATTCGTGGTTATAAGCAATGTATCAATATTGTTTACAATACTATTTGATTAGTACTTAATATCATATTTCCCAAGATGCAACATTCAACATGGCAGGTTTGCAAGTTCCCTATTCTGCATGGATTTACTGAGAGAAACAACATACAAGTATCTAATATCTCATCAATACTAAAATAAGACATTTACCTTCACGCCTCCTTTCATCTTGAAATCATAGTCATCATCATCGTCTTTCAGGTCTATCTTGTATTTCAATCCTGGTTTATCTAATTTTACACCTGCTTTGCCTCCTCCTTCTATCTGGAGATCTCCTCCAAGTCCAAGAGGTCCGCTAGGGTCGGTCAGATCACTTTCACCAATTATGGCAAGAAGCATCTTCTGATATGAACCTGACGTGTCATCCTAAAATGAGACATTTTTTTGAATTTAGAAATTTAGTCTTCATCAACCATCGTAAAAGGTCTGAGTGGAGTATCCCTACAAATTTCGGAAATTGTTTTTACAACTTTCAGTTTTTGGATTTGTGCACAAACGTAATTTTGAAGCTGCGATTCCAACGGCTTTGCATTTTCAGTAAAATTGTTTTAAGAAACAACAGGGTTTTTTTTAGGTACTTTATAGGCTGTAGGTCATCTGGGGATTTGGAATGATAATGTCTCTAAAAGGTATACTTCTGGTACATAGGCAAGGCCACTACATTACTATTCATGTACACAACAGTGATCACACAAAACATTCAAAGCATACTGGTTAGCTACAAAATTTGTCCTTGGCTAAAGGTATTTTTTGGCACTGACTGTTTCTTATGCATTGTCAGTGATGCTTAAATCCACATTTGAATGCAGTAAGTCGTTGTTCAATATAGACAACAGAAAATCAAATATAAACTTACTGTGATCCATTTTCCCAAAGAGTCTCCATACTCGCTGAGGAATATGGCTTTCACGTCTGTCAGGTTAACATAACTTGTCCTAAGAATCACTCGTATGAGAGTCTTGTCGTCTGTACCAAGTCCCTGTTGATGGAAGTAGAATGACAGTAAGAAGGCAAGTAGATGGCGCTGAAGTTTTTTCAAAATAAGCATTTCATGAAAATTCATTTTGAAGTTTACGAAAAGGGTTTCTTCATACGCATAATACTAAGCATCATTATAATGGTAGATTCAGGTATCTCAATTTCAGCTCAAGTTATTGTGGTCTGAGGTTTCAGTCAACTTACATTGTGTTTGATTTCTACATCTAGAGCTATCAAAATATTATTTAATCTGATGATGCCATATTTGTCAAATCAAGTCAATTCACAAAAAGTAACTTCCTGGCAGCGATTAGCCCACTTCAGATTAGAAGTAACATCTAGGTTTGAAAACTAATTGTTTGGCAGAGTTATAGAAAAAGTTGGCCCAGAAAAAAAGATAATACTACAGCAATTACCTGGGATCAATACATAATCAATAATTGTTTATTTAAAAAGTCCAAAAACATTGTATAATATTCTTACCTTCATAGAGCCATGTAATCTCTGGGCGTAGTATAACTTCTTACCCATTACAACACGGACTGAAATAAGAAAAAAAAATTCATTATTATTTATGATAATATGAGTGGCCAAGAGCATATGTAGTAGTTTTTTCTTCTTTTTATTTTTTTGGTTCTTTTTGTTTCTTTGTTTACATTTTATGTTGGAATATCTCAAGACACCATTTTGGATTTTCCCATGACATCATTTTGAAATATCTCAAGATGCCATATTGAAATATCTATCCGAGCATAGAGGTAGTTCTTCCTACCTCCATGATCTGAGTATCACACCATGATGGTTAACACTGATGAAAAATAGTGGTAAATTGCCTCTTGTCAATAAAAAACATTTTTATTTTGTGATAAATGTTTAGACCTCAACGAATGCATTTCCTCTAAACACCTTCCTCCCTTTTTCTTTGTAAAACACACGCAAGCAGAAAGACACAATTTCTGATTATAACCTACAATCTGTTGTCTTTTGTAATACTTTCCATTCAGGAGTAGAGAAAGCATGCAATGGCAATGTTTCTGTTGAAATCATCAATTGACACATACTGAAAATTGTAGTTCAAAATAACACTTACCAATAGTTTTAGCTGTCATGCCAAAATCTCCAGACAGTTCTGAATCAATGGCCTCCAACACAGTTTTACTAGAAAGCTTTTCATATTCTTTGAATGTGAGTCTGAGTTGTTTGAAACTTCGAGAGACCAATATTGAGTTGAAGGTGGATTCATCAGTTCCCCACTGTCCTTCCCCAGTGTCGAATAATGCCTGCAATAAAGGACATATTGTTTCCCTTAAATTCAAAAGTCATTTCAGCTAATTCACCCAATAATAACTCTAAAATTGTTTCCTCGAATACTAGAAAGACCAAATACACATCCATTTTACCCAGTTTCTCTTAAGGTACCCAACAAAAATACTGTATTCATGACACAAAATTACATGTGTATAACGCATTGGTGAATAGTTGCCATGGGTTCTATATAGTTCTGGTGTTGTTTTCCAGTTATATGCGTGCAAAGGATTGTCCTGGGATTTCTAAAGTGAATATATTAAAGTATAAATATAATATATATATATTTACCTGTGCATCTATTTTAGCTTGTCCTGCATCAACCTGTGTTGATCTACCACCTTGTGCTAGTGATATCATTATTCTCTTGAAATCCCCAGATGTGTCAGAAGTGATGTCAGCTTCCAAGGATTTTCCGTATTCTGTTTTGAAAAATGGAAAATATGATTTTTAATATGTTCATCACCTTGTATGATCACCTCCATGAGTCTCACTATACTTTAAACAAACAAACAAACATACATACATAGGTACGTACATACGTACACACGCATGTACGCACACACACACACACACACACATACATACAAGACAGGATGAACATTATAGTTCTTACCTGCAAGATAAACTGCTTTCAGTGCTTCAAGTTCTTCATTATTACAAGTACAGATTATTTCAATCATAGTATCTTCATCAGTACCAAGACCCTGTTAAGATGAAAATAGTGAATAAGGAATTTGTAGCAAATTTGTATTTTCTCAGCTAAGAGGCGACACTGATTATTCAACCATTTATCTATGTACTCGTATTTCTCTGGGCCTGGATAATTACCTATATACACTTTTCTTCAAAACCCAAATATGAAGTGATAAATAAAATACCAACCAAAAATATTCACTAGCTTGGTAAAGCAAACAATTTACAAAGGTCATCACACACAAACAGTTTCATGAGTTTAAACTCAGTAAAGAATATTGAGCTTTTGATTTGTTCCTGACGATTCTCATCAGAATGACGAAATTCACATTTATAGTTGACATCTAGAGGGCAGTAGATATATATGGTAATAGAATAGTCAGGTCAGCTTTTGTTTTGCTGTATACCTACCTTCATTGCTTTCTTCAAACAATGGGCATTGTATTCTGCAGGTGTTTTCAACAATCCTACACATAACTTGCCAAAGTTACCACTTGTATGGGCCTTCAAATCTGCCTTCAAGTCCTAGGATTCAATTTGAGAGAAAATGTCATTAAACCGAACACAATGTATTAAAAGTAGTTACTTTTCAAATAGATGATGTAACAGTAGTGTGTTGTCTATTCAATTTGACATATTTACATTGCTTATATTGAGAACATGTGCCTCTATTTCATTCCCCTCTTTTACATATTTGTATCTTTCATATTTTAAGATCAAATATTTCTTGTTGAAGAACTTGATTAATTTTACTAAAAGTTCCTAAATTTGACTATGAAACATGTTTTACCGTTGCTGTAAAGTGGTCTGAGGTTTTTCTGATGATGGGCTCTCTGACCTAGAACTGTTTGGAAACCAAATATCATTACTGTAACAATTTATCATACCTTTCCAAACATAAGCTTGTATTCTCTAACCATAGCTTGTCTCTGTCCGATACTGGTACCAGCTAGGATCCCAATCAGAATGTCATTTTGTGTTCCTACATGGTGTAACAGAAATAGAATTTATATTTAAACATGTGTTCATTGATGTTGACTTTGAAACATCAACAGACGTTCGTCTTTCTCTCCAACATCTATGAATACAGATGCAAAAAATAACAAAAAATATGTGTAAAAGATAAAGAGTTGTGAAGGGAGAAACAAAAAAACACAAACAACAAGAGAAGAAATAAATGAACTTGTAACCAATTTTATCTTTTCAGAGTTCATGAAAAAAAACAATTAGTTATTGATGAAGTGATATTAATAATATAAGCTGTATTCTTTTGGCAATGCATTAACACGATGATCACAAAATGACATATATAATCTATCAGTAGTTAGTCTCCTTTTTACTTTCAAATGCCACCAATGCTGGCACACTTGATCATATTTTACGGATGACACACAAAAAATGTGCGTCTAGGATATTGCTGTATAGAGGCCTACAGTTTTATGACAATGCTACATGAAACAAACACAGACGTAAGTTTCTCTCCAATGTCTACAAAAAACAGACGCAAAAATGCAGACACGTTACAAAAAATCATGCATATAAGTTAGAACGTTTAACCAGCTTTATGTAGTCTGTGTTGTATAAGCTAAATTGTGTGGATTTGAATATTTCTAGTATGTTTTAGAGTTTAGTGTACATCATAGTACTTACCTAGTCCTTTCACTCCTTTCATGGCACCCTTCAATTTTTGGCATGCTCCCTGGACATTGAGGTTCGGCATGGCTTTTATGGTTCCACGCTTATACTGAAATCACATCAAGCAAAATATATCAGTGCATGTCCAAATTTGAAGTACATACATTGTACTTTAAATAAATAGTTCAGAAATGAAATATGGTATCAAAAATGGTTAAAAATTATGAGATCATAGGATTGAAATTTGATGAATAATGTCTGGAAATGATATTTTATGTTCAGAAATTGCATGATACCTTGAGGTCCATATTGCGAACGCAATAATATGTTTTACATTGTTGTTGTCGATGTTTTGGGGAATCATTGACATTAAAAAATCTATCACAAGTTACTACAGCCAAATATTTCCTCATTGTTCACATAATGGTAGCATACTTGTCTTGACCAGTGTTCAATAATTGTGTAATGAGGAACACTTAAATTTAGATGACAATAACATAATATATCTACCTTCAAATCAAAATCTGCGTCGAAGTCCCCTCCGAGTTTGGCATCTGGTCCACCTACATCTAGACCTACTTTGGGGCCTCCACCGATGCCTCCACCGAAGCCTCCGCCGATGCCTCCACCGATGCCTCCACCGATGCCTCCACCGATGCCTCCACCGACACTAGTGTCATGATCAAGGTCAATGCCTCCTCCTGTTTTCACTTTGATGTCCTTGTCTCCTTCAATGTCAATATCTCCAAGGTCCATCTTCATTTTGCTGTCTTTGTCAATCTTCACATCTCCTTCCACACTCCTTCTGTTCATACTTGGGAATTTAAAGCCAATTTTACCAAGATGCATCTTTTCTTTGAGAGAAGTTGAGTGGCCTCTCAACTGTCTTTCATCGATCAGAGCCAGGAGGGCTTTCTGGTAGATGCCGGATGTGTCATTCTGAAAAAAATGAACAAAAAAGTAAGTAATTGGACAACCATACAGGGATGTCTTATATCTTTTATGCAGTTGGGCAAGAGTATAATATAACTTGACGTACATGACACAGCATTGTACATATCATAACTTAGTGACACAGCATTGTACATATCATAATTAATTTAGTGGTAATATTTTTGAACTTGACAACTCTGAATAAAGATTCTGCATACTTGTTCATAAGCTTTCGGACTCAACTGAGTTCCTGGTCACATGATCTTCTGATGAGTATTAAAATACGTAATTTTTATCCAGAGTCGCCAAGTTCAAACTTTATCACTAATCAAATAACTTGTATAAATGAGTCAACATATGTCTGTATATCGTAACTTGTAGTGGCACAGAAATGCAATTGCCAAGGGTACGATGATACATTTGATTTCAAAACAAAAATGCTGCAAACTTACTATGATCCAACTGGCCAAGGTATCACCATATTCACGGAGGAAGATCTCTTTGATCATAGGTAATTTACTGTAGTATGTCCTGAGGAGTACTCTGATGAGAACTCTGTCATCGGTACCAACACCCTAAATGAATAAAAAATCAATCAATCAATCAATCAATCAATCAATCAATCAATCGATCAATCAACCACTCAATCAATCAATCAGAATCAATCAACCACTCACTCAATCAATCAATCAATCAAATTATACAGTGATAAACTAGAGCCATGTTCTTTTTCAATTTTCAATATTATTGAAATAAAACATGTGAACAGTAAATATATGAGTATTTACTTCAAAATCTTATTTTCTAAACTGGACCTCTTATACACAGCTGTGACAGTAAGGAAAATTTGCTATATACAATGACAGAGGAGTACCAATTATCTCAACTTACCTTCATGGCACCATGCAATCTCTGGGCATAGTATAACTTCCTGTCAATTACGATTCGTACTGAAAATAATCAAGAGATAATCATTATTGATCAAGTGAGTACTATATCATGTTACTTAAGTTATTGATAAGTTTATGTTGTTATTACATGGTATGGACATTTTGACATCATTTTGACCTCTATTTCAAACATTTATACGGTGACTCAGATTTATTTTATTGAGTTTTTCTGAGAATAGGTTGGAGTTTACAAGAACCAAGTAACAACAAGAGTGTAAAGAGTTTATCTCCGAAGCCTTAAAGGGTATTCTACGTTAACCCAATGTAATTATGAAAACTGCAAAACTTCTGACACTTTTAGACTTGTACTTTGTATCTTTACTGGTAAAATCAAATTTTAATGAATTTATCATTGTAACTCACCAATTGTTTTCATAGTCTTTGCAAAGTCTCCTGACAGTTCAGAATCAATGGCATCCAATATTGTCTTGTTTGATAACTTTTCATATTCTGCAAAGATTGCTCTTAGTTGTCTGTAACTTCTAGAGGCCATGATAGTAATGAAGACTGATTCATCAGTTCCCCATTGGCCTTCACCAGCATCGAATATAGCCTAAAAACAAGAATAATTAATCTATATGCTATCAATTTGACACATTCAGGGAAATCTGTTTAAAACTTTGACTAAATAAAATAATATTATTTGCAACTGAACAACAATAGTTATGTGTACGATATGATGTGGTACATTACAAAATTATATACAATATACAGAGCACAGGGCCTGGCTTTGAGATAAAAACACATGACATGCATAGCTGATGTGTTCAAATATGAAGTATCTCTGAAATTTTTTTTAGGGGAGGTGTCTTGTGTGCGTTTGTGTGTGCGTTTGTGTGTGCGTGTGTATGTGCATGTGTGCAAACACTGACAAACTATACCTTAGCATCTATTTCAGCTTGAGCTTGGTCCACATCTCCCTTAGCACGACCTCCTTTCACTAACAATATCATGATTTTCTTAAAATCTCCGGATGTGTCACCAGCTACATCAGCTTCAAGGGAATTTCCATAAGCTGTACAAAATAATTATTGTAGATATTAGATGAATTCTTCTTCTTCTCTCTCTCTCTCTCCCTCCCTCTCTCTCCCTCTTTCTCTCCCTCCCTCCCTCTCCCTCTCTCTCTCTCTCTCTCTCTCTCTCTCTCTCTCCTCTCTCTCTCTCTCTCTCTCTCATGCACTTGCTCGTTCTCTCAACTTTTTCTCACTCGACTCTCTGAGCAGCGATCAGAAGGATATAAGTCTTGTAAAGCCATCCTTACCTTTGAGATAGAAAAGTTTCAACTCTTCCAGTTCTTCGTGTTTGTAAGAACAGATTATTTCGATCAGAGCGTCTTCATCGGTGCCAGCTCCCTGATTAAAACAAAAATATATCATTACGTCATCATTCATTTTCATTTATAAACATTTTATGCGACACTGCGAAATAATGATTGGCATCTTGGATGATGCAATAAAAGAGGCTGTGGTTTACGACGATGATAACAAGGTCATGATAATGTTACAGGAGACATTGATATACGTGAAGTTAATTTTGCATAGTTTCTACTATCACAGTACCCCGTCGGGATATTTTGCCTTCAAAAACTTGATTCTTGAGATCATGCTTCTATGAATCATGAATTGTCACAACATGAATGTCCAGGGGTACTTCATGGACCTGGAACTAATCTGTATTTAATGTACCTGACTGATGTGAAGAGTTCCAGTCATAGTCGTAATAAAAATAGGACTGTAACAGTAAAAAAAAATGAACTATTTGAATCTCATTTCGGCATTCGTAATATAAAGATTGATTTTATTTACCTCTATTGCCATCCTCAAGCAATGAGCGTCATATTCCAGGGGTGTCATCAACAGACCAGCACACACCTTGCCAAAATTGGACCCAGTGTGTCTCTTAATATCAGCCATTAGATCCTGAAATTCGAATTAAAAGCATGATAATTTAAAGTGACAGTCATTAAACAATGCGTGTACAAAAAAATTAGTCCATTTCATTATTTGCTTTCTTTTTCATAATCGATAAACATATTTATTGTTGATTGAGATGTTGAAAGTGCGGTGAGACATCACATATGATTCCCTTGCCTTGAAACAAAATTTTAGAGGAATAATTTTATCAGATTTGCACCTGATAAGGACAGTAGCTAGTACTAAAGTAATCTTACCTTGCCAAACGAGACTTTGTATTCTTTCACAAGAAGCTGTCTCTGTTCAATACTGGTGCCAGTAAGAATGTCAAGTATTAGTCCCTTCTTCACCCGCACTGCAAATGTGGAAGATTACAATTAAGATATCCAAATAAGAACATTTATACATAGCGTAATTCGTGAAAATTCTAACACTTACAACAATTTACATTGAAACACATATGGACACACAGAAATACATATTTTGAAAACAAACATACTAACAAACATATCCACATGTGATTGTCAAGTTAATTGATTAGAAATGTAATATTAGAAAACGTTTACAAAAGTACACATGACTAACAATTTTAGCAGAAACGATGAACATAAACGCCACAATTTGAATTCTGAAAGTGGTAATATGGATAAGGATTTGGTGTTTGTTTTGGATTTTTAATTTATAAAACTATTTTATCATGGCTTCCTACTTGAAAAATCAATGTGAAAGAATATTGACAAAGTCTGTGTTTGTAACTCAATACATTGCAGAAGATTAATAAATGTGGATATGTTTGTTAGTATGTTTGTAAAATCTTTGATATTGTATGTACAATAACAAAACTTTTCACACATTTTAAAACTTTTTGCAATGTATTGAGTTACAAACACAGACTTTGTCAATGTTGTTTCACAGTGATTTTTCAAGTAGGAATCCATGATAAA
Organism: Glandiceps talaboti; assembly: GCF_964340395.1. Lineage (NCBI taxonomy): Eukaryota > Metazoa > Hemichordata > Enteropneusta > Spengelidae > Glandiceps > Glandiceps talaboti. The sequence continues at coordinate 4,172,429 of NC_135570.1, read as the reverse complement.
ATTGTTTTATAAATTCAAAATCTAAAATAAATACCCAATCCACATGCCACTTTAAAGGAATGTCGATACAACCACTCAAATTGAATGACAAGACATGAAAGTAAGTTACAATTAGTTAGTACTCACTTGAACCAAAACCTTTTATACCTTTCATGGCGTCTTTCAGTCTAAGACACTCTTTGTGAGCATCAAAATCACCCATGGCTTTCAAACTTCCATATTTTAACTGAAACGAACAAAAATAAATTTTGAATACATATTTTTGAATTCCCTAAGCTCAAATGACAAAAAAAAGCGTAATTAAACATGTAACGAGTTAAATTCTTGAAATTTCATATAATTTTTCTCTCAATTGTGTTGCGGTTTTCTACAAGTAGATATTTCATTCAGCACCAAGTAAAATATGAATGACATATGGGGGCCAGTTACTAAAAAGTGAATGACATAAGGGGGCTAAGTCACTAAAATGGGAATGATATAAGGGGGGGGGGGGGGAAGTCACTATGATTTTAAGGTGAGTAATGAGCAGATATTTCAAGCACTGCAGAACATGTGATGTCGTTGTGACAGATAGTGACATACGTAATATGACCAGAAAAGATATCCCATAGTACTTTTTGAACACGTAAAATTTGACTTGCATATGGCACAAATATGAATAATTAATGGCGGGGTAAATATGATAAGAAAGTTCTCAAACTAAAGAGATTTTACCTTTGTCTTTCCTCCTAACTTCATTGCATCTAAATCATAGTCTCCATCGATGTCTCCTTTCAGCTTCAAATCTGGTTTTTCAATGTCTAAATCGACATTACTGTCTCCCCCAACACTTACATCATGGTCAACATCAAGCCCTCCTATTGCCATTTCAGCCTTTGCCTCTCTTTCAACCTTGATATCTCCTTCAAGTCCACTAGTATCCAATCCACCTTTTCCTCCTCCTCCAAGTCGTAATCCTCCCCCAAATCCTCCAAATCCAATCTTAGAATCCCCTTTGGGAGTTTTTGGCCTCTTCAGAGATGCTCCTTTCACTTTAGTTTCACCGATAAGAGCCAGGAGAATTTTCTGATATACACCGGATGTGTCATCCTGGCGAAAACAAAAAAAAATGTGTTTAGCTTTCATCAGATGTAGTAGTCGCCAAGATGATGGGAATCATTTTTGACCCCCACCCCCTCCAATAACTGAAAGCATTTAATATTGAACTGGTTTCTCCAATCAAATAACTATCTGAGATTAATTTCTAAACATCGATTAAAACACGACATGTATATGTTTCATATCCATGTTCAATGATTCAATGATTTGTCATTGTGATATGGTGTACAAAATGAAGTTTATAACAACAAACTAGAGCAAAAAGATAGTATATACGTACAATGATCCAGTTGGCCAATGAGTCTCCATACTCGCGGAGGAAGATATCTTTGATGTCTGCCATCTTATTTTCACAGCACCTCAGAATCACTCTTGTAAGGGTCTTCTCATCTGTACCAGCTCCCTGTTTTCCAAGAAACGCAGCAATGGTTATAAGAAAGTTAAACACTGATATACATGGCTTACAAAGTTACAGGTTTTATCATCAGTTGATTCCTAGACTGTAAGATATGATGTCTCTGCTCTCACCAGCCAGCTCCTGGGGTGAAAGCTAGGGCTGTGTGAGGGCACCCTGTCATGGCATACATGTACTTTACAGATCATTGATACCCGTGTTCTGTGTACAACCACATACAAGGATATTCTGATAGCCTTTGGGGGTCTCCTTTATTCAAATCATACATCCTAGCAAAATAGAACTCAAATATTGTTGCTGTTGTTGTTGTTGTTGTTGTTGTTGTTGTTGTTGTAGACTGAAATGACAATGAGGCATCACCGCAATAAACAAAGTATGACTTTTGACCACTCTGTACTAAAACAGTTCCATGAACAATCAAGTGTCGCAAAACATAACGTAACAGGAGGACTTTATCAATATCCTTTGATTTGACCATCGTCACCAACCAGCTCTTTTACCATCATGAATTGTCATTGCAGAAAAATATACTTTGGCTTATGAGAATACTCACCTTCATAGAGCCATGCAGTCTCTTGGCATAATACAACTTCTTATCCAAAACAACTTGTACTGAAATTAGAAGGAAGATCAATTATAGAATTTGATGCAACATGGTACAATAACAACGTTTCTGGGTACATAATTTTCTCGGTCAACAACTGCTGCTAATGACACAAGTAAATGTACATTGAAAATATAATAACGCATGAATGCAAACAGGAGTGTCATGAATAATTGAGTCGCTCCATTACTTGAATTAAACCATTTGATAAAACTTATTTACGCTTGTCACTTCTTAACTCATCAGAACATTTTGTTTGTGACTGAATGATCAAACAACTGACTACACATACAGAAGACCAATCCACTCATGTTACTGCCATAGTAGTTCTAATTTAACTCACCAATTGTTTTCATTGCCTTGCCAAGATCTCCAGACGTTTCGGAATCAATTGCTTCCAATATGGTCTTCTTTGATATTTTTTCATATGCTGCAAAGATTGCTCTCAACTGCTTGTAACTTCGGGACACCAAGATTGCCATGAATACTGACTCTTCTGTCCCCCATTTTCCTTCACCAGCATCGTATAATGCCTACAAATGAAAGGTATATGTTAATATCCTCAATCAGGAATTAAAATAAAGATAGAAAAGACAGCGTGACAATGTTGTGTTGTTGTTGTTGTTGTTGTTCATGAATGTAATTTTGTTATTTGTTAGACGTCTTTCTGTTTAGCTTGAAAAATTAACCATTATTTTCACAAACGGAAGGGAAGATAAGGATGCCCTGGCGATGTATTTTACAATCTACTTTCCGTTAACACAGGTTTTGAAACCATAGATAGCGGTTTTTGACATTTTTCCCAATTGCAATGTAGCTACACTGTAAATGTACGTGTATGTTACTTGGTTAGTATTGCTTTGGAGTAGTGCAACACCACCACACACTGGGTTCTAACCACTAGACTAGGCTAACCACATCATATACTAGATAAAAATACAAATCAAATCTGACAAAATTACTGAATTTAATTCGCCCAGCAGCCTGTGCAAAAGCTGTTTCAGGATTAGAACGAAACCAAAGAAAAATGTTATAACCCTTCCCATACACTTGTAAATACAATTGTTCAATGATATACCTTTGCATCAATTTCAGCTTCGGCTAGGTCAGCATTCCCCTTTGAACGTCCACCTTGTACTAAAGACACCATTACTTTTCCAAAGTCCCCGGATACATCACCAGCTACATCAGCTTCTAAGGTATTTCCATATGCTGTTTAGGAAAAATAATGAATTGAACTTGTCAAATATTGTCTTCCACTTCCACTGTCTGTGTTCTTGACACTACCCTACAACTTTGTGCCCAAATTGTCTCCATAATGTATGCAGTCCCCCTGTCTGTCTGTCTGTCTGTCTGTCTCTCTCTCTCTCTCTCTCTCTCTCTCTCTCCCTCCCTCTCTCCCTTTCCCTCCCTCCCTCAACCACACAAGTGGTGCCTCAGAATTGCAATGCATAATGTTCTGTTTACCTCTGAGATAGACTTCCTTTAGTTCTTCCAACTCTTCATATTTATTTGTACATATTATTTCAATCAATGTGTCTTCATCTGTGCCGAGTCCCTAAAAGAAATGAAATAACAAATTCAAAGTTTAATTAAAGTCTCAATACCTAAATCGTTTCATTAGTATGCCACAATAAAGTGACTTTATGATATGACAGTAAATATATCATGATTTACTCTCAATTGCAGTTTGAAGTTTTAGTTCTTCAGTCGTCTACAGAGTTGGCCACGGCCCACTTTCACTGTCTCCTTCCAATACAGTTTTGTTAATGAACTAATAGAACTTGTTTTACAGCGCATTGCAGGTTACTGCTCACTGGTTCTGTTCCTGAATGTAGTTTAAACCAATTTGTCAATTATTTACCTTTATTGCAGCATTCAAACAGTATGCATCATACTCCACAGGTGTCATCAACAGACCAACACACACCTTGCCAAAATTGGACCCAGTGTGTCTCTTAATGTCAGCCATTAGATCCTGAAATTTCAAAAGGAAGAGTTGTACAATGAGAAACTTGTGTAAAGATTGGCTCATTATAAGTTGATTATTAATGGATGGAAGGATGGATGGATGGATGAATTAATGAATTAATGAATGAATGAATGGAGGGATGAATGAATGGAGGGATGAATGGAAAATTGATTGATTGGTTGATGGATGGATGGATAGGTGGGTGGGTGGATTGGTGGATGGAGGGATGGAAGGATGAATGAACAATTGATTGATTGATTGACTGACTTATTGATTGATCGATTGAATGATTGGATGGATGGGTGGATGAATGGATGGAAGGAGCGAGGGATGGAGGGATGAATGAATGATTGCTTGATTAATTGATGGAAAGATGGATGGATTGAACTCGTCCTACCTTTCCATACATGATCTTGTACTCTTTCATAAGTTCTTGCCTCTGATCAGTGCTGGTACCAGCTAGAATATCTGCTATCACGCCTTTCTTTACGCGTACTGTAAATACAACAAAGTTGACAGTCAATAATTTCCACCTATTACATGAACATAACAAAGGGAAATGGATATGCAAAATTCAACTTGAACATGAAACAATATATTGTATAACCATATCTGTGCAAACCATTACTCTGTATATGAGAAAACTTACTAATTGCCAAATGTGTAAGAAAAAATATAAAAAGTCACAAATGAGATGAAAAAGTGGACATTGTTTAAAGTTTGACAGAACTTGAAATTCATTTTGGAAATAATCTGATTTAAGAAGATGTACTTACATGATCCGAGACCCCTCAGTCCTTTCATGGAGTCCCTCAGTCGTTGACATTCTTTCTGAGCATCGAAGTTCACCATGGGTTTCAAAGTTCCACGTTTACACTGAAACGAAGATACATTTTGGTATTAAAGAGAAATATGTAATGATAGTCTTTGAATTAGCTTTACATTATATCACGTTCTAGTGCACATATTTTCATTTATACCAAGTAACAAGTTTTACATCAAAGATAGGAGTAGTCTGTAAGGTAAGCCGTGACGGGGCGCCCTCAAACATCGGCCAACCCCTAACACAGTGGGAGAGGAGGCCGGTGAGGGTGAAACGTCACAACGTATCTTACAGTCTAAGATAGGAGATGATAGATGCAAAACCTTTCACCTCCCCTAGGATAAAACAACCTTTGTTGCGTACACTCGTTCGTAATGGCGAAGTGGAAATTGTTTAGTTAGCAAAGATAAAGTAAAACCTCAATAGTACATGATCAGCATAAGTTGTAAATGTATCAATGATAGAAATTGTCGTCAAAATTCACCTTTCTTTTCCCGCTGAATTTCACTCCTCCAATATCATGGTCACCGTCCACATCAATACCTGCACCTCCTAGATTGACCTTGCCTTTGACATCTGGTCCTTCCAAATCAAGGTCAACCTTGTTGTCGCCATCAATCGATATGTCATGGTCAACATCAACTCCTCCAACATCCATCTTTAGTTTGTTGTCGCCTTCCACCTTCATGTCTCCGTCAAGGCGCATCTCTGCCTTGCTACTGTCTTTCTTAAATCTAAATTTATCAGTCAGTCCCTTTGTACTGATGCCAAACTTGAATTTGTGTTTCCCGTGTTTGACCTTCTCTTCTTTCTCGACCTCTACTCCATCAAGGTCAATGTTGGCATCTATGTCTGGACTCTTTGGCGATTTGTTGTCGTCTCCTTTAGCAGAGATTTTTCTCTCACCAAGAAGAGCCAAGAGTATTTTTTGATAGATACCTGATGTGTCATCCTGAAAGCAAACATTTCATGTTATTGTGGTTTGTATGTTATTATTAGAACATGAAATTAAGGTTTTAACCCAAAGAAGTGGCTGTAACACAATTCTCTCTGATGCATGCTAGTAAACCCTAATATTTGCGCCTCTATTCCTTAACCATGGCCCAGTTAATGTGATTTATACACCTCAAACCAATACCATTCAGCAATCATCATTGGTAGAAATAACACTCTAGTTACATCTAGTGCAGCTTTTAACCAATCAGAGTGAACCTTTGTATAAACATTCACTTTGATTGGTTAAAGCTGCTCTAGCTTTAACTAGAGTGTTATTTTTTTTCAATAAGACAACTGACAATACATTCAATAAAATCAGTAAGATACCAATAATTAGACATTGTCCATGTTATTTAGGGATCAATTGAAATAGTGATCACATTGGGGAGCTGCTTTTTGGGTTTGGACCCAAAATTAATTTGTCAACGACTGGATTTATTGTACCATATTTTGTGTATATATAGCTACATTGTTTATCCATAGATGATTCAATCATATTCAGAGTGTAAGATATTATGAGTATGTCATTATATCAAACTTAACAGTGACAAAAATCTTTCCAGGTGCAGCGAGTGCAGCTTTAAACATTAACATGAATGCTTGATATCCATTGCTTGTACAGTGAATGATTATACACATGTGATAAAAAAGTTACATACACCTTCCAATAAGTTTGTTTTTTAATATACACATATTAAAGGTAACACTGTACAACGCTGACCAGGAAATAATACTTACTGTGATCCAGCTTGCTAGGGTATCGCCGTACTCACGTTGGAAGACATCTTTTATCTCAACCAGTTTACCCTCGCAGGTTCGAACGATTACTCGAATGAGAGTTTTGTTATTGGTACCAAGTCCCTGTTCAAAGAAAGAAACAAATCATGATTATTCATGGTACAAAGAAACAGAAAATAATAATTTACTTCCATCCAAGTTTTCTTCATTCAAAGTGTATATATAACTACATAACACCCTCCCTCCATACACACATACACACACACACACACACACTATATATATATAAAATTCACGACGTACCTTCATGGAGCCATGCAATCTCTGGGCGTAGTACAAATTCTTATCCAATACAACTCGTACTGTAAAGAGATGAAAGGATCGTTATTTTGATACCAAAGTATCGCTATATATTTTTTTATGCTCAGAATTACGGCAGAAATTCACCTACGGTTTAGAATCTCACTAATCGCAATGATGTAAGGAGGACATTTATTGTGTTGTGAAAAAATCAGAGAAATAACAAATTTGGTATATGCCACCCCAAACAGATGACCTTGAAAAAAATCCTGAAATATGGGGTCGACATTTCATCTGAAAATTTCGTAATTGTGAGGTCAATAACATGTGAAACATCATTTTATTAATCATCAGCGGAGGTACCTAAGTTGTTGTACAATTGCACCACTTCTCTTTACTTACCAATTGTTTTCATTGACTTGGCCAAATCCCCAGACATTTCTGAATCAATGGCGTCCAATACAGTCGTGTTCGATAGTTTTTCGTATTCTTTGAAGATAAGCGCCAATTGTTTATAGCTCCTGGAGACAAGAATATTGATGAAGGCTGACTCATCAGTTCCCCATTGGCCTTCACCAGCTTCGTATAGTGCCTGGAAAAATTAGATAGTTGTAAATATGATTAAGAACACATACACATTAATTTGCCATGTTGTATCAATGATAAAGGTAAATAGTTTATTGATGGGTGTTAAAAGGGGGATGCCACTCCAGGAAATAAAGGTATTTTTGTAAACACTGGGTTCTGGTGAGTCAATTCATAATTAATATCGCAATCCTACCTTGGCATCTATTTCAGCTTGAGCTTGATCTGGCAGTCCTTTCCTACGACCACCTCGTACAATAGATACCATCACCGTCTTGAAATGTCCGGATAAATCACCAGCTACGTCTTCTTCTACAGTATTTCCAAACTCTATTTTTAGAAATTATGAAAATCCTATTAGAATGATGTATTATTGTGTGTGTGTGTGTGTGTGTGTGTGTGTGTGTGTGTGTGTGTCTCTCTCTCTCTCTCTCTCTCTCTCTCTCTCTCTCTCTCTCTCTCTCTCTCTCTCTCTCTCTCTCTCTCTCTCTCTCTCTCTCTCTCTCTCGACATTTCTTTGAGTTATTCCCACTGTTTCTTGAGAGAAGCAGGTCTTTATGTAGATATTCCAACAATCCAATATACTCTACCTTCAAGATATGCTGTTTTCATATCTTCCAACTGTCTGTCATTACATGTACATATGATTTCAATCATAGTATCTTCATCTGTACCAAGACCCTATCAGAAAAAAACAAAAAACTTTACCATTCAGTATTCTGTTTGTCCTTGAATGTCTTCACTGTGCCTTTGCACAAAGAGGGCCCATGTCACAAAATTAATCCCCTTGAAGTATTTTCTAACGTTTTAGCTTCGGAAAGTGAATCTTTATGTTCATGTACAAATAATATTATATTACAATTTTCTTATCTAAAATTAATATCAATATGATGCACCAATGAATGCATTCAAATGAGTCCAAGATTCTTGACCTTTTAGCTTATTTTTTTAGCATTGCCAGGAAGACACATGAGTATTATAATTTATATTCACCTTGATTGCCTTCCTCAAGCAATAGGCATTGTACTGAGCTGGTGTTTTCAGCAGTCCTACACAGACTTCACGGAAGTTGAAACTGGTATGGCTCTTGATGTCTATTATTAGATCCTGAAGAAGAAAAAATGGGTGTATGTTAATTGTGTGTTGTGGTCGGTGCAAGCAATGCAAGAGTTTCCAGTTCATAGGATCGCAGAGCCTACAGCAAAGTCATGAAGTTGCTGTAAGCAATGCCATAATTGTTGCAAAGATGTTTGTTTGTATTTCTTTTCTGTTTTTTTCACATGGAAATGAGAAATTGAGTGGAACACTATTATTGATAATATGTGTATAATAAAGCATACTTGCATGTGATGAAAATTCCTCTTCCTAAATATATAAGCGTGATATATCAATCTTTCCATACATACCAAAAATTTATCCTTGAAATATTATTGGAAAGATGTCTCTATATTGAAAAGTATCACCCCACCCATCATCTCTTATCCAACACCCCTTCCCAATTATCAACTTTAGATCATCCTTACCTTTCCAAACATCGCCTTGTACCGTTTGACGATTTCCTGTCTCTGGGCGTTACTGGTACCAGCAAGGACCTCGATCAGACCCTTCTTCACCCTCACTGCAATTTAAACAAAGGGTTATTAATTCAACATCCACAAAAAGTACAACATACCACACAAACTCATATACACATAAACCTTAACTTGAATCATTCTTGGAACTATTGTACAGCTTGTTGCAGTTTACTGTTCACTGGCTCTGTTTCATACAACCAAGCAATCCAATAAGAAACTGCATGTTACACTTTGAGATAGAAAACTTTAATAAATAATTAACTGATTGATTTTGAACAAATGTAGCTTTCGTTGCTTGATGAAAAAGAAGTTGGTTGCAACAAAAGTAGGTTTAATATGTTAAGAATGTACATTAGAGAAAAACGACATTAATGCTAGTAATTCCAAACCTAGGACCAAATTTCTGAAACATTGATGATAAGAAAATAATACACACTAGTGAAATTGTAAATAACCTGACAACGTAAGCATCTCACAAATGAGTTTACAGGAACACTTACTTGAACCAAGACGTTTTACGCCTTTCATTGAATCTTTCAGTATTTGACACTCTCGTTCAACGTCAAAATTCGCCATGGGTTTAACAGTTTTCAATTTCATCTGAAATGAAGTGAATGACAACATAAATGACTGTTAAATTCGAAACTTTCTAATAATTCTACTTACTATCCCCTGCATAGAGATATATATTATTAATATAGAAACACAATAGTCCCATCTTGGCGTCAATGCAGAAAGGTTGCATCTGCTATGTAATTGTATAGGCAGATACGACCTTACTGTACGGACGCAACACCATATGTACATGTTGAAACAAACGTACCAGTTTAAGTTATACAAGACATTTTAGTAATTCATTACTAGGCTTGTCACCTTTCTAGAAGTATACACTGTGTGTTTTACTGACTAATCTTCGTATTTGTCATGATAAAAACAACTTGGTGTAGAGTAGAAAAGGGACGGCCATTCTTTTTAAATCAGTGCACATTGTGTCTACTTTGTTTTGGTATCATTAATGTACAAAGTTGATTTCTTACCCTCCTTTCACCGTCTATGTCAGCATTGAAATCTAGATTTCCAATCTCCATCTGTACATTTTCTTCCCTTTCTACTTTGATGATCTCCTCTTCCACTCCATTTGTACTTATCCCTAATCCAACTCCTCCTCCTAGGCCTATGCCACCCCCTAGTCCCCCTCCAATTTTTCCACCTCCTCCTCCTATTTTTCCACCTCCTTTGCCAAAGCCAATACCTCCTCCTACATCTCCACCTCCAAGTTGTAAGTCACCTCCCCCAACATTTATGTCTCCCTTACCACTTCCACCAAGGTCTAAGTCACCCTTGCCTTTTCCTCCCCCACCCCCTAGGCTTATTCCCCCTCCAAACCCTCCAAGGTTTAAACCTCCTCCCGTCTTTCCTCCAAGGTCAATGTCTCCTCCTGCTTTTCCTCCAAGGTCAACATCTCCACCTCCAAGTTTAATGCCTCCGCCTCCTCCTCCAAGCTTAATGTCTCCCCCTCCACCACCAAGGTTTAAGCCACCTCCTGTCTTTCCTCCGAGGTCAATGTCTCCTCCTGCTTTTCCTCCGAGGTCAACATCTCCACCTCCAAGTTTAATGCCTCCGCCTCCTCCTCCAAGCTTAATGCCTCCGCCTCCACCACCAAGGTTTAAGCCTCCTCCCGTCTTTCCACCGAGGTCAATGTCTCCTCCTGCTTTTCCTCCGAGGTCAACATCTCCACCTCCAAGTTTAATGCCTCCGCCTCCACCACCAAGGTTTAAGCCTCCTCCCGTCTTTCCTCCGAGGTCAATGTCTCCTCCTGCTTTTCCTCCGAGGTCAACATCTCCACCTCCGAGTTTAATGCCTCCGCCTCCACCACCAAGGTTTAAGCCTCCTCCTGTCTTTCCTCCGAGGTCAATGTCTCCTCCTGCTTTTCCTCCGAGGTCAACATCTCCACCTCCGAGTTTAATGCCTCCGCCTCCACCACCAAGGTTTAAGCCTCCTCCTGTCTTTCCTCCGAGGTCAATGTCTCCTCCTGCTTTTCCTCCGAGGTCAACATCTCCACCTCCGAGTTTAATGCCTCCGCCTCCACCACCAAGGTTTAAGCCTCCTCCTGTCTTTCCTCCGAGGTCAATGTCTCCTCCTGCTTTTCCTCCAAGGTCAATATCTCCACCTCCGAGTTTAATGCCTCCGCCTCCTCCTCCAAGCTTAATGCCACCCCCTCCACCACCAAGGTTTAAGCCTCCTCCCGTCTTTCCTCCGAGATCAATATCTCCTCCTGCTTTTCCTCCAAGGTCAACATCTCCACCTCCTCCGAGGTTTATGTCTGCTTTGCCAGTTCCTGCTCCTCCTCCAAGGCCTATGCCTCCCCCTCCCCCTCCTATTTTTATTCCTCCAAATCCAAGCTTTGCTCCTCCTCCTACTTTGGCATCAGTACTGCCTCCTATGTTTAGTGATGATGAATCTTCTTTTACGAGTGGTTCTCCAATGAGAGCCAAGAGAATTTCCTGATAATCACCTGAAGTGTCATCCTGAAATAAAATATGAGAAATGCCATTAAAGACACTACAGTTTTGTTTCATAATCCAACGTCTAGATTTGGCAATGTTACCATGGTTACTAAATATGTGTGTACAACAATTCTGAATCAGTGTTAAAAAGCTAGCCATGTTTGGGATTTAAATCTACATACAATCCACTCTACCAATACCTTTATAACATATCGAAATCACAGTGTATATCATAGTGATAGCACCAGAATGTATCATGCAGGGAGGGGCACTTACAGATCGTTTACACACTAAGATATGCCGTTGGTGGCGCTATAATCAACACTCGTGCAGCGAAGCGTAGACTATAGGAGCGCCACCAACGACAGAACATTGTACAGTGCAACAAATGCAAACATTGAGTTTCGTAAATAAATGAAATCAGTAAATGAATTAATAAATAAAGAATAAATAAATAAATCGTACTTTGATCCACTCTGCCAATGTGCCCTTATACTCTGCCAGAAAGGTGACTTTAATCGCTGAGATTTCACTTCCACAAGTTCTAATAGCCACTCGCCTCAGACCTCTGTCTTTCGTGCCAAGTCCCTGAAAAAACGCATTGAGAACATAGCAAGATAAGCTTACTGCTTTCCACAAGACAAAATTCACTATCTAACCATGTATATACCTTCATCGTACATGATTTGACGTTCACCGTACATCATTTGACGGCTGGAATATCTGTTTATAAAGTGGACTATGATGGATAGTTAACATAATTTTATTTGGGAAACATCACTAAATTCTTTCAGACTTCATTTACGAGACCGTGAGGTATGCTCTTTTGTTTTAGTAAGTGTCGTCATACAATGAACTTTACATAAAGTTCGTCAAAATGGCGGATCGTCTGACACAAGAGAATCGTACATTTCTTTTGCTGAAAAAGTAAAAGATTGAAGACGATTTTGGAACAGAGGGGCGCGAGAGTGATTTAATATAGAAGAACGAAAAACTTTGCGTTCAAATTGTGGATTTAGAAGTAGCCTTCACTTACCTTCATGGAAACGTGAAATCGTTGGGCGTAGTAGAGGGTTCTGTCTAGCACAATTTGAACTGTAATATAATGAGAGACGATAATTAATAAAGTACAGTAAAATTAGATAAATACCGTAAAATAAATTGGAATTTAAAATTAATTAAATGCTATCAAGAATTAATTAAAAAAAACGATACACGAGATAAAATTAATTAAATGTAGTGAAGATAATTGACTACAGTGAATTCAATTATATTCGGTAAGATTATAAACAGGCAAAAGTAATTAAAACGATGGAATTAATTAAATATTATAGAAAGAAAACATGCGTTTTAATTAACCGTGACGTGTATGTACCTCTGTACCCGTGATAACCCACAAATTCTATACACAGGTGAACAAGGTCTCGTCACAGAATGCGTCGATCAAAAATTGAGCGCAATCATAGAAAAATAAAATTATGTGAATACCTTTTCCATGTTATTTTGATTCGTTTCTATAATTCTATACATTACATCCTGAGTAATCACAACATTAAAAATATGTTGCAGAACAAGGGCATCAAGTAGGTCAGAGAGAATGTACTGATAACATTAATATACTTTGGACTTTACTGTCGAATGACGCCATTAATTTATATTTCAACTTTTATTTAGAACGGCATCCACAGTTTCTCCTTACAAGTTTATGAAAATATATCCAGAATAGTGATTTTTTTCGAAACTAGCACTATGGTTTCATTCTTTCGGTTTACAGACCAATAGATTGTTCAAGAGTTCAACGCACGGCATGTTGAAGGGTTCATCTCGTCCAAAATCTGGCATCTAAATAGGGTAGCTAACAAATCGCCTTTCATAATTCGTGCTATTGTAACCGTGTTTATAGCCGTGTTTACTTTCAATGAACATAAACCCCTTTTGTAATTTATATATTTGTCCTTCGTATCTATTGTACTATTTTTTATTTTTCTTATTGATTTTTTCAAATTGCTGAAGCCCGTTCATTGTTCGTCTCCTGTGTTTTTGTTCTTTTAGTGAACAAGTAAACATCTTGATCGACAGATCATAAAGTTTTATCTCGTCTTCCTTACCAATAGCTTTCATTGTTTTCTCTAAATCTCCCGACATTTCCGACTCAATAGCTTCCATTATTGTCTTCTTGGACAGTTTATCATACTCTTCAAATATCGCCCTCAATTGACTGAAACTACGTGAGGTCATGATGGTGTTGAACACTGACTCGTCTGTGCCCCATTTTCCTTCACCGGCGTCGTATAATGCCTGAAAAAAAAATACAATATCAGTTTTATACCTGTTTATACTTTGGTCTTTAAAAAGTAAAAAGACAAAAGTGATTTAAAAGGTTAAAAATATATATATTGATCTTATTGGCGTGCTTACAGATCAATTCAATCGAAATCGATAGCTTGATTTGAAAAACTAGTAACAAATAGAACTTCAATTGTTTTCGGAATTTTCATGAGCAGAATAATGGTGATTATAACCCTATAAATGGTGTATGATTATTACATTCAAAGTATTAAATTATATTTATTGACAAGCCTACAAAAGAATTTTATCTCGATATTCAAAACGCTAGAATATTTTGCATTGTCTCGTTCAAACCAATATAGTTTTCCGTGGTGGAAAGTCTAAGTATGAATATTTCTGTTCCCGTACCTTAGCATCTTTCTCTGCCAGGATAGGGTCTGCATCTTGAGAAGAGCGATTTGCCTGGAGTAATGACACCATTACTGTTCTGAAATCCCCGGATGTGTCAGCAACCACGTCGTATTCAAGGGTATTTCCAAATACTGTTTGAAGAAATGGGACACACAATATTAGAAAATATTCTTTCTCTGTCTGTCTGTCTGTCTGTCTCTCTCTCTTTCTCTCTCCTTCTCTCTCATATCATATAATATATGATTTCTTACATTTGTTGTAGACATCTTTTAATTCTTCAATTTCTTCTTTATTGCGTGTGCAGATGATTTCAATCATTGCGTCTTCATCAGTACCAAGTCCCTAGATAAAAGAAGAAAGACGATACTTAGTTCTTGTTCCCTGTACACTCCGTTGTCTTTCAATACTTTCAGTATTAAATCAGTCTCTACTGGTACATTATCTGAAACAGGGACCATTGTTTTAAGTTGCTATTTTCAACTGGTGCAGTATATTACTGTATTTATTTCTATTTGTGTGATTGCCAATTAAATGTAAAAAAAATAAAACTTTGAGCTTCCCACATTGTTGGCTAACAATTCAAAAGTCACGATTGTTTCTCCTACTATTTACACACGGACATCAAGCCAGTGTATACAGTACATCGACAACTAGTGCAAGTCTTAAACCGTTACAAGTGAATATGGAGTATTTTTCAATGGGCTAAAGCTAGCAAAATGTTAGTGGCAACGATAGATGATTCTACTATTCAAGGCTTACGATTCCATACCAAGATCTGGCGTTACTGTCATCCCTGTTTCTATAGTTCGGCCAAGACAGGTGTTTTCTCAACTATGTAAACCTGACCTCATATGAGAACAAGGAAATGATATCACATACCTTCATTGCCTTCTTCAAACAATGGGCATCATATTCAGCTGGTGATCTCAAAAGACCAGTACATATTTTACGAAAATTTGAACTAGGTAATGTCTTGACATCTTTCACCGGATTCTGAAATTAAAAATTATAATAATGTCACGTGACTGATAAATCTAACGATGTTGTCGGGTAGTACAGAGGTTATGTAAAATAAATGTGTATTTTGGTTTTTAATATGTGGAATAAAACCATAACTTTCTATTACATTATGTGTCAACATAGACAAGTAAGGGTTTCTTTCTTGTCTGTGGTGTGAAACACTACGGTTACACACGTTCTCTTCTCCCACTAAGGACTTAGACATATACCTATTTCTTCCGCAAAGTTATATAGAAACATTACACAATTGTTTCAATAGTTTTGTCGTATTGTGTATGTTATCATCCTTCTGTGCAATAATTCATTCCAGTCAAAATGTTCGTAGTATGTAAACTATGAAAATATCAACGAAAAAATGATTCGGACATATGTTTTGGATCTTAATTTCAGCAATCTCAGGAAAAAATATATGAAATGAATTTGTCTATACGTGTATATAGCTAGTGGTGTTCCATTAAAATGAGTATGACATGTCCGTAGGAAATCTTTAAACAACAGTGTGTAGTCAATTATTAATCGAACATGTATTATTCCTAAGCCATTAAATTTGTAAAACTTTCAACGATGTTGTAAAAGTGACGCCAGATTCTTTGACGTTATGAGAAGCGACTTCGACAGCGCCACCATCGGCTTATCTCATCACGGTCTGAGGTCATCACACTCTTGTCAACTGTGGAAGTGTCAAATAAGTGATAAAAGATGAACTCTTACCCCAGCATAACAACCTATTCTAACATTTCAATGACCTAAGCACTATAATGGAACAAAGACGGAGCCTCATCTAAGAAGATATATGCCTGCAACTTTGAATAATATAGTACAACTATCGGCGTTCTTAAAGTTCCTCACGTATTGAGGACAGCTTGAGGCGACACCGTGTAAAGTACATTCACCAACAATACAAAAACAGCGACAGGTACTAGTATATAACTTTGTCGCGAAGTAAATTCACATGGAGCCATTTTTTGTTTTCCGTTAATTATAACTAAAATGAAACTAAACGTCGGATGTTGCAATAGCCAATTGAGCATGCTAAGATGAAAGCGTTCGGAGTTATCATTCTGTGGTCATGATGGGATGGATAACCGACCTTTTTGCAAAAGGTCAAAGGGTCTGAGTGACCAAAATGTTAGACATTGTGATATAAGATGCAAACTTTCCCATCAACACCGATAGATTGTAACTTTTCTCGACTACATACAATTACGTGTGTGTACAACTCGAATTTATTTAGAACTGCTATTCAGTTTGCAGACCATATTCAAATTTTGCTGTCCCCGACACTTATCATAGACATCATTGCATTGAATACTTTTCACTGCACACGTGTACAGACTACCTGAAAGTTTTGCTGTTAACTGTCTCTGACACTTATCAGACTGTATTGTATAGAATACTATTCATTGTCCAGACTACCTACACGTTTTCTCATTGTTATATATTACAAGTTGAAAAAAAGTAACTCTATGATCAAGGGTCTTACATATCGATAACCAAGGTGCGCCCAGAGGCGAACGTTTTCAATACGTCATAGGTATGAAATGAACATAATAAAAGAAATAAAAACAAGCTCTCACATTTTCTCTTTGATGTTAAAGCCCAGCTTTTTGTGACAACAGAGACGCCTTTGTGTTTTTTAAGACCAAGCTATTGTATGGTACTCTATTGTGTACACAGTGCTGAGTCATACACGTGTGTTGAATGAAAAAAGGGCGAATTTATGCAAGATGAAATTTGACAACTCGTTTGATATTTACCTAAAGATGCATTTTTTTTAAAATAACAAGCTAGTGTCAAGGTGCGCCTATCCTGTTGAAGACTCATTTGCAATGTTATATTGATGTCCCAGATGAAAATAAAAGAAAACCACAATGAATTGCTTAACACCTGTATGCGAATGGACATACCTGGGTAAACAAGTCGTTGTATTTTCTCACGATAGCAGGATCATAACGTGACCCGGATAACAATGAAATAAAAACTCCTACGTAAAAAAATTGCTACCCTCCAGTCTATATCAATAATATCGAACAAACCTTTCCATATTGTTGAGTGTACTGCCTCACAATTTCTTGTCTCTGTGTACTGTTGGTACTGGTCAAAACCTCGATAAGAACATTAGTATCTGTAATGTAGAACAACAAAGAAATAAGGTTATAGTCTGTTATAAATATGTAATCTCAGCAAACTTTTGATATTTTGCAACCAATACAGACCCTTATTTCAAAGTCAAATAGCAAAAGGAAAATGCTGGGCTAGACACGAAGGTCAACTCTTTTTATAGAAACTACCTTTACGCATTCACACAACAGTGACAGAACTGAGTTAAAAAAGTTATCCCAAAAAGGACGGTGCACAGTAAAGAATATTGATTTTATTTCTCTCTCTCATTAAAGTTGAAGTTTGAATCAAAATAACAGATCAAAGTGACAAATATACAATCTAGAATGATGTGAGATCCATCTATAAAAGGGGTGCACAGTCACTAGCTACTTGCAGAGTCCCAACCTATCAATTCAACGTCATGTGACCATAATCTTTTGACGTCATTCGCGCCAAAAAAAATACGTCACCATTGTTACAGGCCGAAGGTTCTACCTGTGTTCCACAATGATGGAATAATGTCGTGGTGAGTCTGATAAATGGCACTGGTATAATGAAAAAAACCTTCTAAAGGTTTACTTTCACAGTCATTTGTAAAATATTCTATTCAAGGATATAATGATACAAAAATATGGTGCTATTCACGAATATTCAAAAAAACTACGGTTCACTGTTGTCTGCTCCCCCAATTTTGTTTTTTGTGAGCATTCACCGGTGATGGTAATTTTTGATATTCGTAAATATCTCGTTATTTTGTATCATGTCCATCCTTGAATTTAATATGAGCACACAAGAAGTGATTGTGTTTACACCACGCTGGAATAGAACACCAACCAAAGACGAGTATAGAGGCTGGACACACACGCACACCCACCTGCTTCCACAGCATTGGTGCACACACACACACACACACACACACACACACACACACACACACACACACACACACCTATACTCACACATACTCCCAAACACATACCAATACGCACATAAAATTCCATATATATCATAACCCTCAACATGTATTACGTCCACCCCTCCCCAAACACACACATATTCAATGTTCATATACCTGACAAACATGTTGTGACAAGACCTCATTTATACAGCTAAGCTGATTGCATTATTCGACTCAAAGAGAAGTACTTCATCACTACACTGACAAAAAAAGAGCACCGTACATGTCATTCTGACTACGAGTACTTATTCAAAGATTTTTATTTTGAATTTGCGGGGTCAAAGGTAAAAGGTCATCGTTCGATCATTATATATCATTTGTCAGTGAGGAGTACTGTCATTAAAAGCCAATTCATCCATCCCATGTTCTCACATTACTAGTATCTCATCAGTGGACCCATGATGGTAAACACAGTTTCTATATAGCGCTTTCCCGCACTGTGCTCGAAGCGCTTTACAAACTCATTACCCTGGGACTAACCTATAGCTGCGCTTTATACTATCTCAACTCCCGAGGGACCATACAACTCTTAGGAATACAATAGGATTATTCTTTTGTTCACAACCAACTTTTTATAAAGCTTTGCCAGACACATGTTGTTCTCAACTAAATTCGACATGTTTTCGTGGGGCGTATACTGGTTTTTCATATATTTCAAAGCTTACAATGGTTTAAAGTCGTTTACCTTTTCAACCGACATGATAGCTGCATAACCAAGAAAACAGTTTACGTTTTGGCCTAATCAATCAATCAATCACTCAATCAAACAGGTGTTTTTTTTTCAAAACCAGCATGGTCAAGAAAAAAACAACAGTTACACACAATACTGAAGATTCAATAACCATAAGGTCCATTACATATGAAAACTCCAGTCAGACTAACATCTAACTTTAGCACACTCGTTAACACTGTTATCAACTAAATATGGTTTTGGGAGATAAAATAAAATCTCCAAGTCGGCAACATTTTCAACTTTGAAATTTGGCAGATCTTGCCCTACTGCACTTGACATGCGTTCAGCCATTTTGGGCATTTCCTACATAGGTTTATTGGGAAACATCTAGTGATGATAACACATTTACTATAATCTCTTTATCGTGGCACTCTTTATATTTGAACACATGTCAAGTGCAGTAGGACTTTATAACAATCTTCCAAAACTTGAGTAAGTTATCAACGCGGTATTGTATCACCCGAAATAATATATAAGTTGATGGCGAAAATCAATACAAGTGTACTAAAGGCAGAAATAAGCATGACTCGACTCTCCCTTTATTAGTATGCATGAATGATTAAGAGTGAAGTTGACACCAAAGAAAAGAGTGAACGAGAACGTCAAGTCACCCTGTCCCTGGTGAATCTTAAATGGAGCGTGCTAATGATGTACCCTCGATTTAAATATTAAAGGTTTCAGAATGAACTATTTATGACGTAGACAATATCTGTTTAGTTGCCAGGTTGTTTGGCTCTTTTCTCACACATGCCAACACGTCATTTGTTTTCAAATTTCGCACTTAGGATCGTTTTTGGCATCCGTTTCCATATTTATTACCCTGTTTAATGTGCTTTAACATTAGAATAGTTGTAACCTTGACGTTACGTAAACATCTATGTTATAGTGACTTCGTTATCCTAGGAGTAATGAAAGACCGTTTATTTTATTAAAGTGATAACAACTTAGTTTCAATGAAGAAGTTTTGATCTTTTAAAAAAAATAGTTCATAAAAAAACGCAAGATATCACTGCTGTTTTGTCATTAGAAAGATTGGTAAAACAACACGATTGTTATGTTTGAATAATAAGTAGTTGGAGAATATATCTATGATGACGTGTTAGCTGTAACAAAGTTCGTTCACTTTTCTTTTTGACAAAACTTTACATGGTACATGCCAAGCCTAAAAAGTCAACTCGTGCGACACACCATACTATGTTTTTTTTTTCATTTAAAGAGCTTAGATTCCGGGTGGGTTCCTGCCATATAGTTTGTACTATTCCTGCACCCATTGATTCAAACATGCACACGGCTTTGTTTTGAACAAATAGACTGACCCTTGACCCATGGCAGGTTGTTGAACTTCTGAGAGTCCACAATTAACATATCATTTGTAGGTATACTCCATATATAATCCTTGTCATGCCCCTTTGCCTTTTAAAGTAGACTGTCTCGTGTTTCGCTGTTTCTATTCAGGTCACAATAACTTTTAGAGTTTTATGGAGTTGTTTTTGGTATATTCAGTTTTACATAAAAAGACACTGCAACATCATCATATCGTCCATCAGAAAATGAGAATAGTAGTTCCTATGTTGCCCAATGACGCTCAGTCAGAACATGGATGTATTACTAGGGGAGTCTCCCCCCCCCCCGCCCGATACTTCCACGGTCAGAATAATATGTCATCTTGTCGACAGGGGGTGTGTTCTCATATATTACAATATGTATGAATATAATTTCGGAGGGAGGGTGCGTCAATTTGTATATATTGCATATAAGCTTATAGTATTGAGTCTACGAAGAACAAACTGTGACCAAGGATGACACGTTTGCAAACATCGTAGCAATGTCTGATTTCACTGACGTGGTAAATCTTGTTTCCCGTTGTTAATGTTACAAATACTTTTTTTTTTAATTTATGACAATTGATCATGTGATGATGTTCAAAACCCTAACAAGCAACGTTATAGCGTTTTATGGTTGTTTTATAGGGTGCTTGTTTGAACTGTTTTAATGACCCAGTCTAATTATCAAGAATACATTTATAATACCTGCATCTGCTGTTATAAAATTGTTATGTGGCGAACGTCAAATGTTGTGTTAATCAATTAAATTTGTAAGAATTCAATTCTACCCATGAGTTAAAAGTCGGGCATCTACGTGTACTGCATAACCTGAGACCGTTGTAGCAGTGCGTTACAGCGTACTGGTTGATAGATTTGACCCCTCAGTAAACTCAGTGTATCCGGGGGGGTCATCATCAAGCTTGACTTGCACACACGTATTTCAGGTACCTAGCTATGCCGAAATGTGATCATGAACACAGCACTTATGTAGCCGACTTCATCATACATTTTATTACATTCTAATCTATAATAGCTGATCAACCACTACAGTATAAAGTTTAGGTGATTTATACGTATATATTAAACCATCTACATTATAAATATATATGTATACATACATACATACACGTACATACATAATTATACATACATACATACATACATACACACATACATACATACATACAGGATTCAAACAGGGGTCTCTATGCTTAATTGCTCTACGTGGTTTCCTTGTTTGAGTATTAAAAGTGAAGACATTCTGTGAATTTCCATGACAATATTCCACAGTAAATGACGTCTAGTAAGGGTCTATAGAGCCCACAAAACCTCGTACCACTAACTAGTAGTAGTGGTCTGAGACAAAACCTGGCTTTTAGCGTCCAAGCTAACTACTAATTTATGACTCTAGGCATGGCCTCGTCTTTTATAAGGACGAACACTTTTTGTCTCGTTCAGACAAAACCGTAATTATATTCTGAAAGTGTGAATGGTTGTGTCTATTGTTAATCACATAGATTTTTCAGTGTCCCATATGTAGATTTTAAAGGTGTGAAAAGGCACCATCATGATGAAGACTCCCAACACAAACAAATATAATTACTGTAATCCTAGAAGTGTAAAAAGGTATGCTAGGATGTCATTTTGTTGCAAACATCGAATGAAAAAAAGTTACGAAAAAATTATCCAGTCAAGTTCAACAATAGTTTTGAAAATAAAAGCTGATGCGCCTGGGATTTTACCAGGAAGAAAACCGGTAAGCATTTTTTTTATTCTAACTCTGAATAGCACAGCGAAGGACATGCTAATAAACTTTTATTCGTCTCAGGTACAAAAGCTAGACCCCTTAAGATACCTAATATTAATAGCAATTGACTGAAAAAAAACTTTCACTTCTTCAAAGCTCACATGTGTCCCTGCTAATCATAAATGTATTCACGCATTTTCTTATTATACAAGCGAGTGAATATCATCGACATATCTACTCTCCTTCTCCCACATCAAAATTCCATACCGGAATTACGACGCTACCTTTGTCTTTTTACAATAGAAAGATATGTCACTCTATACAAGACAATAAACACTGCTACATTTCTTTCACACACGTTATCAACATTCAAATATGCATACCTTCAAATCGCAATACAAAGCTTTAAATTGACATTACCATAATTTTATATAACATCACTTTTTGTTGTAGTTTAAAAATAATATCGTTCGTGTTTCCGGTTAAATATGATAAAATGCGACGTCATATGGGCGAATAAACCTGATTTATCAAAATCACACACAAAGTCTAGTGTCCATACACTCTTAAACTTTTTTTATTACAAAACATGGATGTATGTCATCACTTGAAAGTTATTATTTTACCATAATAATATGATTTATTGTGGTTTAAGAACTTTTACACAAAAGTTTGATTCGTATTATTGACACTGTTGAATTCTTTTTAGTTACTGGAAGATACATGTCATGAGTGAAAGAACACATATCAAATAATGAAGATTTATGGAGCCAAACGAGCAAACGTGTGAAAACACACACACTATATGTGTGTGTGTGTGTGTGTGTGCATATACATACATACATGCACACACATACACATACCTACCTACAATCTACATACCTAACTACCTACATACATACATACACATATACATACATACATACATACACACACACATACATACATACATACATACAGACACATACCTACCTACATACATACACACACACATACATATAACTCCAACAACATTACAACAGATAGAAGGGTGTGGACGCTCATCAATATTCCACTGCAGTGGGTGTTATCTAAGAGAGTTATAACAACAATCGCGATTCGTTTAGAGCCATTGAGGGGACCTGGTCTCTGATTTGCATTTCTATTAGCTATCTACAACAGCATAAAAAAACAATTACCATACTTTGAATCTATTCAGTCCACTGACCTATGATTTGCATTTGTATCGCTCCAGATATACAATGAATGGAGTTAAAAAGAGAACTCCGACGATTGCAATAGATTTGCAAATCAGTATCTAAACAGTGTGTAGTACTCACCACGACTTTCTATGGCGTCCTTCAGCCGTTCACACTCTCTTACAGCGTTAAAATTCTCCATGGTTTTCACAATTCTGCGTCTCAACTAACAAACAATAAAAAAAGTCAGCTTTTTAAAATTGGAAACATGTCAAAGTTTAAATCTGGTTTTCTTTCATCTCAGGTACCAATTGCAACGAAGAACAATTCTTTTAAAGAAAGTAAGAGCAATGCGTTGTCGACTCACACCAAGAGACATTCAATTGTTACATAAGACGCCACCAATGTTATGCACTACACAGTCCACAGTAAAGGAAAGTTTTTTAAAAACCTATATAACTCTCTGAGACACAGGTAACGCAAACTGTACTGTATTAAAGATATGCTTGGTATTTGAACAGCTAACATAGTTCAGTTTTAATTTACGACTCACCCGCATAACATTCACTGCAAATACAGCATGTACATGTAAAGACCATATAATTTCTATTTAGGGGTGAGGCACCAGCTTCCAGCAGTGATCGCAAAGCCATTCATAAAAGTGCCAAGGTGAAATATTTCTTAGTATTGAATAACATACACGAAAATATACTACTCACGTGAGAAAAAGGGAATTCTTGTTCACCAGATACACATTAGAACTTCGCCGTGGTAAAAGCCACGCGTGGGGTGTTTTTTTCCTTAGCGTGTTCTCCTCTTTAATAGTTTGTGTCCAACGTGGTTTCGAGTCTGTGATAATATGTAAAGTTGGTTAAGTATCTGTTTAAAACAAAACTAGGATCCATGTTCGATTTCATACCAATGTAGATTTGATTTAGGGCGGGCCCATGTTCGTCAGTTATACAGTACCTGTATGTTTGCTTGGAGTGCAGGAAGTAGACGAAGGTTGTTCAAGTGTTGATTAAATTTCAGGAGATTGTTTGCTGACCCATTTTTTAAAAAAAAGATATAGTCAGTCATGGGCGGGTGATTGGAACGCGACTCGAACGGGACACTCCCTGTAGACATGAAAGTTTAAAAGGCGCACCTTACACTAGTAAAGCTATAAAGTGTACCAAATGATTAGTGCGAAATGAAACACTGCGTAACTGATTGTTGTAAGAGCAAGCAGAAATAAAATAAAATCAACTACTTACCTGCAGGTGCTACAATGTTTTCAAGAAATGCAACAGCCTACACTACACGACCGACTTACAAACGTTGTACTGGATTACCCAGACTCCTCTGCAAATAGGTTTAATATATTTGGGATCGGTCCCTGTCTTAAGTCACGTGGTACTTTATGACGCTTATGACTGGTCAAACGAGTGTGATGTATTCATAGGAAGGTACAACTGATGTCACACTGTATTATCCTTCGTAAAATGTTCGGTATTCAAGCAAATCTTCTCTCTAGTAATTATAAACGCCAAGGGGCAATGCGCTGAACCTGGTTTCTTGCATGCATGCATGCAACTGTTTTCATGGTTCTGGCCAGGTAATTTGAAGTTTTTTTGTCACCAACTCCGCCCTTCTCTCAGTCCGGCCAGTTAAGATTTATTAGTTAAGATGAAATAAAGCCCATTCTTAAGTTTATAATACATGGAGCCTGAGCAAGAGCTATGCGTGGGCCGTCATGCGTTTTATATTATCGCAAAAAAACATCAATGGAAAACACTGTCTGCTGTTTCAAACTGGGACACTTTAGTTTTTCATCACTAAGTTTCATTGTAGTGATTTTGCCGAGGTCACTTGGTGTTATAGATTTTAGAATGAAAGGTCATCAATATTATAGTCCCTTGATCTGTTTTCACAGCGGACCAGAATTGTGTCATTTCCACATTGTACTTTAAGTAAACACTCGATGAACTTGCTTCATGTGTGCACAATTTATGACTGTGTCTACGTAAGACGTTTTTAACAGGTCGTTTCAATTCTTGTTCATATTTATATATCGACTGTTAGATTGGTATACCCTGAATTGAAACAGGAGACGGTGTTTGAATTTAGTTTTACTCTCAAAGGAGTGTTGATAATGGAGATTTAATTGTGAACAATAAAACAATAGAAAACAATAGAGCAAAGAATGCAGAGATTGCAATGGAAATTGCTGAAACCCTCGACCCAAATAGCTACATTCTTTCCATGCCTGTTGTGAAGTACTGTGGAACTTGAAGTACAGGTGATTTGTAGTGCGTTATGTCTTCGCTTACAACTTGTGTTGGATTTTGGGAATACTCTTGGCCGTGACCGTATTTACACAATTTCTTAACATAGATAAAGATGCAAAAGTCATTAATCAAGTATCTAAAAGTCACCGGCGTTGTGTTACAAGTGAAGGTACTATAACCTGTACCTTGTGCTCTTCACTTCCAAAATTGATCCACCAGGGACTATAACTGGAATGTTCTGACGAGAGTGGTAGTGGGCATTTACATGGACCTTGATGTCCCAGTTCCGTTTTTGAATGAATGAATGAATTGCTCCGTCAAACTTTAATAATACCAAATATTGAAAATTAAGTTTTAACCGAAATGTAGCCCTTCGATCTTCCTACAATGAGATGACAATTGTTATTTGAGGAGAAAGGAGTTGTTTTGTTCTGACATTCCAAAAAAAAAAGAAATTAGAAAATAAAATACATATCTATTTATTTATTTACAATTGCAATACAATTTTTGCTGAGTGTATACAAAAGAAAAATCAGGACTTCACAACGCGAAAGACAATACTGTAAACGCACTTTCTGTTCGCATGGAATTCGGAAGTACCATCCTCTTCCATGCTGTTAGGAAATATCTAACATGTAACAGATTGTACAAATTACTATAACAAAAGAAAGAATTTAATTGGAGAAATCAAAACGAATTCCTTTCTACGGTGTTCCACACCTTTTGGAAGGGTGGCAATGGCGTGGGCTGCTACTTACACGACTATAGTTCTTTCCATGGCGTTCCACACCTTTTAGAAGGGGCCTCCAAGGTGGCGATGGCGTGGGCTACTGAGTTTAAACTATATACGATTATACCATGTTAGCGTTGGAGTACATAACGATATACCACTCAAATGTTATACAATGATTTCGAGCGAACGTTCACCAGGGTTTAGAACAATACAAACTGGGACAAAGGGGGAAACTTTAAAATGAACGAAACAATGGGATAACTTACGAGAGTAAACGATTCAGATGACCATAGAGCCCTGGCCATACATAAAAACGTACAGTCCGATGCATCTCTCTATTGTCATGCACAGAACAGTGAAATGACGTAACAATGAGTGGGAGTTGCCTGTCGTATTGTCTGCCGCCCTACCCCCATCATCCCCACCCACTCGTCCATACTATCACCCTAGCCTCCAAACTCGCACGACAGGCTAAAACTGGAAATTATATGAGGGGTATCAAGAAAAGGATACTGAAGCAGTTTAAAATGTACAGCGAAGAGCAACTGGACAATATCAACTTTAAAGGGACTAAGCTATGATGACCGCTTACAGAAACTCAGTCTTCTAACTTAAACTTATCTTAGTATATCGCAGAGTGCGGGGAGATATGATCGAAACTTTTAAGATTTTGAATTGATATTATGACAAAGTTGTTGCTTACCTTTTGCCACTAAACATATCTGATAGGACACATGGACATTCACCCAAACTATTGAAACCACAATGCCACCTCAATATCAGGAAATAACCAAATAGTCCAAACTTGGAACAATTTGCCTCACTCAGTAGTAGTTACTGCACCGTCGATTCACTGTTTTGAACATCACCGAGACAGTTTTTGGAGAGGGCAAGCCATTAAATATGATTACAAAGCCAAATTACACATACAAGCCGTCTTCAAAGAAACTCTCAACACTTCGATCTGAACATTGTAAAACCTGCGCCCAGTAGATACCTGTCACTATTACCACCTTTTCAAAATTTCTCATAAGCAAGCATGCCTTCGAGAATCCTGGTGTAAACCAAACTTTGGCAGGTATATTGATCGAATTCGATCAGTTCCCCCTCACCCCCAACCACCCAAACAAAATAAATTGGATTTCAATCACAAATAATTAATCGCAATATCCAAAAAAAGAAATAGGAAAGAAGTGCTTCCTATCCCTTTGAACGGAAAAAAATTCTTCATTGTTATACCGTCTATTAACTATGCACCTATATACAACGTCTCAATGAAGATTTAAACAAAGTCCTGTGTGATTACAAGATGAAAGGCTTTAGGCTCTATCTAAGTACGAAATGTATACATTTCTATTGTGTTTCTGATATCCTCCTTACCTGTGTAAATAGATGGGTCGGATCTATGGCCATGTGTAAACTAAAAGTGAAAATCGTACATAAAAGAAATATGGACAAGTTCAAGAAGTGTTGTTTTTATCATAACATACCGTGAATGTAACAATTGTTGGATGGTTGCCGCTGTATTTTGTTTTACGAGTGAAACAAGCTTATTTAGTAAGACGGCCATCGTAAATACTACGGTCAAGTAAACACGAGCCAACACAACGGAACCTGGTAAACACGAGCCAACACAACCGAGTCAGCAATTACATGCAAGCATGGCATGAAGAGCAATGTAACTGGACAAGTTGTCAATGGGTAGGAGAATGTGTTTTGTCTTTTTCTGTCTTTTTTCGTCCTGCCATTCCGATCAATGAAGCTTTGAACATACACTGGTTTATCCGCCTGTGATTACACGATATTTTTCTACCGTGTCTGAAAATGTCAAAAAAAATTGTAAAATTGTGTACATGTAAGTGACAGCAATTGGAAAGTGTAGGAACGGTGCCTACTACGAATACAGAGTCTAGAAGAGTCCTTTAATTTTTAGAATGAGTCGCCAGAAGTATATGACGTTGCCAAAAGTTTGACATTGAGGAACACTATTCTCACCTTGATGAAATATTGAATCTCGGGAAGAAGTCATACATATCAAGTCGGAATGTCGAAAAATGTGACCAATATAGACAACACAGTGCTATGCGTGATTCTACTATTGATAAAATAAAGCAATACATGTTCACACACACCCACCCACCCATCAATTCATTCATTCATTCATTCATTCGTTAGTTCTTTCTTTCTTTCTTTCTTTGGAGAAGCATTATACATCTTATCATTTCTATAGCAAAGGCTGACCTTGCATTTTACGTCAACACGTCTGAAAATTTCACGGATTAAAATTGGCTATTGGTAGGTGAAGTTGCGACGCCACCAGTTGATGACAGTGTCCATGGCCGCGGTCCCAATTTGTCGAACACTTATACATTTTTTTCTGTTACTACCTGTGCATTTTATTTTTATTGACTAGAGACCTAACTTAATAGATAAGCAACCGTCAGGTACAGTAACCAGCTAGAGTTGTCACGTGACACATACTGAAATGAGTTCACGATGATGGCCTGAAAAATTACACTAGTAGAAGGGACAAGAAAGGGATGATTTATTTTTTTAAAGTTAGAAGCAAATACACGATATTTGTGAAACCGGACAATTCATAATTGTCAGCATATAATGTAAAAGCACATTCCACATACTGGTAAACGAAAAAGGTAGAGTTCATTGAACTTTCTATTTATATACGGTAACATTCTTTAGTCTTTTGTTGCTCCTCGCAAGCTTGACAAAGATGAATGGGACCGTAGTATAAAGTATGCAGGGATGCCTCAAAACTTCCAAATTTAGCAACGAATTTTATATAAGTTATCACATGCGAAAAATTTAGGACGGAATGTCCCTGAAATAAAACGAATTTTTGATTTCACATGTCTTGTCACGCCGTCGTCTTATATAATACCATGCAAGGATGCGTTGACGTTTTGTCATGTTAAATTGTATTACGCGAAGAAAGCTGTGGTCCATAGTTGGAGATCGTATTCAGATCTGGGGTACAGTGTTAGTGAATACATCAATGGCTGCTTCACTATACCCAACGGTTAAACTGTTATTGTATTTGAATTCCTTCAGTTTTAAAACACTGACACGTCCAATTATTTTTAAAAAAAAAACTTTTTTCACCAACTATACTTTTGATTTGTATATCATATGAAAACATACGGATTTTTTGTAATCAAAACACGTATGATAAATCGCGACCGCCATTCGCGATCGTGAGTTATGTACTTTGATTCGACCTTCATGCCACGCCCTGATGTAGACTTCAATTACTGTATCGGAAATTCAAAAGCTGTACAGATCTCATGTTAACAGGTCATCGTTCGTCATTTTAACAACCTACATTTTGATAAAGACGCAACAATAAACCAATAATTGACTCAGTTCAGTCCTCGTGTTATGACAATATTTCGCATGGCGATGCTACATAGACAACATGCCAAATATTGTAGATATTTTATTTACAGGCTAAATTTTACATACTTCTGGGACGTCTCACTTGAATTTTTGTACATGCATCGGGGACACGATTGAAGTCAGAGACCCAAACAGTCGACTCATGGCCTTCGCGTAAAGATAAGCCCTTTATCAGCTTATGTAACTGTCTCTATACACAGTAACTGTACCAGTGCCCTCAAGTGACAGGGATATGTTTGACTTTTAACTTTTGAGCCAATAAGTTAAGAAGTGGTGGGATGTAATTTGCATGTCCCTACTACTTAACCTAATAAGCCCTTATTAAATCTATAGTTATTGTCATAACGCTGTGTTCAACTTCGCTAACAACAATTGATGTGAATTCTCATATTTAAGTCTCCTGGAAACCCTAGTTTAGTTCCTATACAGTATCGTCACAATTTACACCTCCACTCACAGTATAGTTAAAGTCGGTTACTCTAGAAGTCCTGATTTGCATGAGATGCAATTTAAGATTCACCCACAGCCATCTTTGTTAACCAATCACAAAAAAATCTAACCAATAACACGGTCCCTCTTAAAGTTAGTGTTTATTGGGGCAGTTATGTAATGTCCAAATATGGCAGTATAACCCACATATGATACATTTGTCAGCTCAGGATGCTATCTATACACTGCTTACAACATTATAACAATTGGGGTTCATTGATTGGATGAACAACTGTTTGTGCTGATTGAGGGACTTTGACCAGACGTGGTTTAGTTAGAAAACACGTTAGCATCCAGACTATGCAATCCCATGATACATTTGAAACCAGTTCACCTAATACATATCACCGTCTAGGTAGTGTTACTAGATACCGCCATATTTTGCCGTCTGGCCCGACAAAGATTTTATTAACATGACTACGTTTTATTTGTGTTATATATCATTATGTAGCAGATCGTCGCCAAATGATTTACACTATAACAATAGTTTCACATGTTAATAACATTTTTGTTGAACCAGACTATTAGACGTAGCAGTGTTGAGTAAGAATTTTGTTGAGTCTGACGACGTGTTGTTTCAGGTCAAACAATTTAATAATAAATGCTTCAAACTTTTACCTGACTGCCGACTCAGATAATTTTTAAGTTCGCATACAGTTAGAATGGCGTTGCTTCACTTTTTCCCCCGTAATACAGAGGTGTTCACATGTCAAAACGCCCACACACAGAGTGGAACGTGCCCACTGTGCAGCAAAACAGCATATAGGGCTTGATGTAGTTCGTGGTTTATAAATAATCATTAATTTATTTGTACATCTTATTTATCTCGGATTATCCTCACCAGAGACACTAAAGTATTCGCTAGGTTCGATCGAAGAGACAGACCGCCAACCAATCCCTATTGTATGAACAACTGAGACAAGCGCGCAATGATTACGAATGATCACATGACACAAAAAATATAAGTCTGAACAACATAATAAGCTATTTATTCGCTGAGAAGGATGGGGGTTGTCTGAGGTCAAAGGTCAGTCAGAAATACAATTGAATTCCTTAGAAATACCATAAATACGGACGACGTGAGACGAGCAACAAAACTACACAGGTCGCAGGTCAGTCTCAAAGTAATGATTCTACTCATTTGCTCATAAATTAAGCACAGGTGATGCGGGATGGAACGGTCTGAAGAATCGAAAATAATAATAAAATGGAGACAATATGGCTTTCAATAATTTGTACGGTTTGAAATTTCACGTCTCTAAATGGCCACCTACGCGTCCTTTTTTTTCAAAAAAAGAGCTCACCGTGGGAGGGAGCACCCTCAGACTCTCCACTAGCAACTATGGCGACGCTGTTTCTCCCTCAAATCAAGATTGGAAAGGAAAGCTCTACTGGCTAAATATCTCCAAGTATAGGCACAGGGGACTGTAATTCTTGATTGATTGCATGACTGACTGACTGACTGACTGACTGACTGAATGACTGAATGACTGAATGAATGAATGAATGAATGAATGAATGAATGAATGAATGAATGAATGAATGAATGAATGATTAATTTATGTGGTGGAATGAAACTTATTTTGTGTGTGACATTGATCAATTGACTCACTAATTTTTGTGGTGATATATAATTTTTTCTTCTTCTTTCCATGGCTTCTTTTCTGTCTTTCAGCTGTATATAATTATTTCTTTATTGACTAAATCACAGACAAGAATCTATTCTTGTCTGTGACTAAATAAAGACATCTTGTCCATTCTTCGAGTCTCCTCTTATCTAAATCAAAACACCCCTAATCTTATAATTACCCGGGATTGGTTACACCAACAGTTTGCTTTACCTCTTATCGTCTGGGAGATTATCACACCGAATAAACACTCAACCATGCACATACTAGTACAGAATATCTGTTGTGACACAAATTGGAATGTCCTTTCGAATACAGACGGTAAAAAATTCTAGCGTTCATTTTTAGGAGGGGGCGTTAATTTTTTGAGGGGGAGTGGGATTCTGCTAAAAGATTTTGCCCCAAATCATTCTTCTCATCTCGCCTCCTGTAAATTGTGAATGCAGCCAAAGACCCTCAACCAAGGAGGTATATGATGCAGCCTCATGATATGGTCTAGTACATTCCACACTGCGGCACCGCCATGGCACACACAATTCGACTGACGATTCAATTCAATAACCAACTGGCAAAATGACTGTGACTTTAAAAGCTGGTGTAAATTATAGTATATTTCTTTGTAACCATGGTGACGAATTAGTTTCACGATTTTTGAAATTTTTTGTATCAAAGCAATTCAAAAACTTTAAAAACCGACAGAATATAAGCTTATAATAATAAATTCAAAAATACCTCCAATATCAGCAGTCCGTGAGATTTCTATCTAGTTTCCATCTTTTATCACAACATCTTCAGAAGTAAGTTTGGACATAGTACCTCCACCCTTGGTGGAGGGTCTATGGTTTGGACACATTATTTGAGTACACGCTGTCATCGGTAGTCGACTATATCAGTTGTTTGTACAGGGAAAAGAAAATTCGACAAAATTCCAGTTGTCGTCTGCTTCAATTTCTTCCCAACTGCGACGTGCATACATCCATATACATACATATTTCCGAGTCTCACTGCCGAATGACCCATGCTAAATTCAAACGATAATGACACTGGCTATAGTTGCGGATAGGCAGTAGTCACGATATCTTCAGCTGTTACGGGAATATTGATAAATTCTTCTCAATTGCTCAGCCAGGAATCTTGCATGCAATGTGAGTCGTGACCCAGGGTGATAGGTCAACGGTCATGACTGTAATGCGCACGCGCTAGGCGAAGCACACGGTGATGGATGGATGGATGGATGGATGGATGGACAGATGGATGGATGGATGGATGGATGGATGGATGGATGGACAGATGGATGGATGGATGGATGGATGGATGGATGGATGGATGGATGGATGGATAGATAGATAGATAGATAGATAGATAGATAGATAGATAGATAGATAGATAGATAGATAGATACAACCATGTACATAATTGCATTTTAATTATTATCAAGATTAATATAGGATAAACAGAACAGGAAAAAGAAATCAATCTAGCTGCAAAAAGGGCATTGAAACAACCCTGTTTTGATATGTCAAAACAATCCCAAAGTGTTTCGAGTTCTTAGAATCAACAATGAAAACCAGACATGGTGTCCCGTTATAGTTTGTGACCATTTTTTAATGTGAAATCACACGTGGTTTAATATTTGTTTTTTTGCTCCATTCACCAAAGGGATGTTTTTGCTACAGGGTTCGTATTGACTATGATTATCTTCTATACCACCAATAAGCCCATCCAGCTCGATTGAATTTGATAGTACATGTATTGATCTCGTCAAGGCTATGTTTAATCTTTGCTCTATGCTTTATGCTTTACATGTAAACTAAGATTACATGATGTACTAAATAATGTTATCATTTCAATAATTCTTAATGAAAATTACAATTGATGTTATACTAACAAGAGATACAATGTAATTATTCTAGGGAGTCCCAGTCAGCTATATTAAACGTGACACGTAACTATAAATAGATACAAAAATGAAGACCAAGACACGTTGTATTGTACAAGATTGAATGGATTCAACCGAACCGTTGTCAATGTTTTGCAAGCTTGAGGTCATACACACACACACACACACACACACATACACACATACACACATACACACATACATACGTACATACATGTATTTTCATTAAAGCTATAGAGAGCGATGTACTGAGCGATAACTGCAAGAAAGCACAACTTTTCAAATGGGAACACTACTTCTGGAAATGAATGTATTTTAATAAACTGTGAATTCTGGAGAGACATTCCATGATTTCACATAATTCTGTGCGACTACCAAGAAACGCCAAACTATTTTCAACTCTATACTCTTATCAGTGTTACACTATTGCTTCATGGTTCTTAGCAGACATAAATATGGATTTGATGATCACGACTCTTTAGTGCTTATTTGATTCAGATAATAGTCATGAATATGTATTGTTCATCTAATAAATATTCATGTCTGCTAAGACCGTGTACCACTGAAATAGTTTCATTTTTTTATTTCTTAGCAACCGAGAGAAATATATGTGATATGAAATCACGGAATGAGTCACGAGTCCAGAATCCAAAAAAATTATGAAACTATCATTATTTCCTGTAGTGTTATTCCTCTTCAGAGATAGGACTAGTTTATAAAAGCCTCAAAGTCAAACAATTCTACAATGTATTGAATACCGGATTAACAATCAAACCATATGTGACGTCACGTTATGTTTTGTTATCATTTCCATAGTGAGATCACGTGATGTAGTTATTGCTTGGACTCCAATCATAGTAGGAATATCTTAATATAAAGTTCTCGTCAATCTTGATTGTTTCCTTGACTACCAGTCAGCCTAGTCTTTCTGCAGCTCGGTTAATTCACGTTGTGATATCATGAATCTTCTATTTCGACAACCCCGAAGAAGATGCCGATGATGGCGCCCTTCTCAGGAGTCAGTAATTGTTTTAGTTTATGTTTGCTTGATTGAAACCTGACAAAATAACACAATTAGTACATGGGAACTACACAACTACCGGTCGTATCTGAAGATTACATTTCGTGATGAGAACAAGTGGATGCACTAAATGCAAAAATCCTGACCAAACTTTCTATCTGTCATCTATGCTATAAAAAAAACGAGTTTCAAATTTCACTCAAACCTTAGAGTTAAAATTACGCCTAATATTCTACATCTTGAGTATATGAGATTTAATGTAATGTCTTGATTGCATACTGCTACTATTTTGAAGAAAAGTTAAATTCTTGTCATGCAGTGACCACGAAGTCTCTGTCGAGTCTTCCTACTTGCAACCTTCTGCGATGTTCATATAGTGAACCATTCTTGACATAGCCTGGTATATTACAACTTCAGACTGTGTTCATCCGATCAAGGCAACCATTATGGCCTTGTAGTCGCCAGACGTGTCGCCCTTTAAAAGAGAAAAGTATGGAAAATAGTTTATTTGCCTGTATCATTGTAAAAGAACTTATTACTCTGAATGTCTTGTGATCTGTACATCTTTTTCCATGTCTGTCTGTCCCTCCCTCCCTCCCTCCACCCCTTCCTCCATCACTTCCTCCGTCCCTCCCTCCCTCCGTCCCTCTCCACTCTCTCTCCCTCTTCTCTCTCTATCTATCTATCTCTCTCTCTGTCTATCTGCATGTTGTGTGTGTCTCTGTCTCTGTCTCTGTCTCTCTGTCTCTCTCTGTCTCTATCTCTCTCTCTATCTCTCTCTATCTTTTGAGTGATATGCGTGACAACACAATGACGTCATAACTTACGGAAACCCAGTCCTTCAGTGACCCACTGTATTCTTTCGAGAAGACTTGCTTTACATCTTCCAAGTCAACCTCACATGTTCTGATAACGATACGAACTAGTGTCGAGTCGTCTGTTCCTAAACCCTGAGTTTGAAGAAAGAGAATTTCGAGGCAATAAAAAATGTATCGAGCAAGTAATGGTCAAGGGTTAACAAAGGAAAGGTGAATATCTATTCAGAACAGAAAATATGAATGATATACTCTGGTCGTTATACGTCACGAGAACCTGTGTCTACATCACTGATTCTGTGGTGCTCGAAATGTGATAGAAAACGTTCCAAATCGCCATTACTTTTTACGATTTTTCATTAGTTGAGGAGTTGTAATTTTATCATTTTCCAATATCTTTCTTCATGCAGTCGGAAAATACTCGTGACCTAAAATAAGGGTTTGTCACTTCTTGTCGAGCCGAGCGACTCGGTGACAAGGGCCTTTCAGGTCACCAGTATTTTCCTTGGTTTTATGAAATAAACAATACCCTAGTCTAATTATAACTATATAAGACTAAAATCGAAGATGTAAACTTTATGTTTCAC
This sequence comes from Glandiceps talaboti, assembly GCF_964340395.1. Lineage (NCBI taxonomy): Eukaryota > Metazoa > Hemichordata > Enteropneusta > Spengelidae > Glandiceps > Glandiceps talaboti. Next base: position 4,136,196 of record NC_135570.1, on the reverse strand, counting down.
AGGAAATCCGCTCTCACCAGACCTGAAAGTTTCTGAACTAATTAAAGTCATATTTGGTTGATTAATCATTATTGAAGAATATTAGCATATATATTGTTAACGATGGACCTTTATGCCCAGTTTCCCCAGATGTCATCCAGTGTAGGTGAATATTTTATATTTACTATATTTTGATTCTTAACTCTTAGCTATCGCTGCACAGACACTTTATGATTCATCAAGATCAGGAAACACATTTTAAACTAAAATATCGCCACACCATATTCGTATAGTCGTAGATCGACGGCCATAAAGTATTAAATGAGGAAAGCTGACCTTCATTGACTTGTGAAGTCGTTCAGCGTAATACTTCTTCTTATCTTGTACACAGCGTACTAATGGAGAAAACGATGACAAAGAAATGTTAGGATTTGTTTGAAAATGATTGAGAAACTAGCAAACCCAGGATTGATAAAGGTATCAATCATTTCTCGGCAAAGAGTAGCAGAGATAGACAAACAAATAGACAAAACAAAGAACGTTACAGACAGTCAGAAAGTTACAGACAGACAAACAGACAGACAGACAGACAGACAGACAGACAGACAGACAGACAGACAGACAGACAGACAGACAGACAGACAGACAGACAGACAGACAGACAGACAGACAGACAGACAGGCAGGCAGGCAGGCAGGCAGGCAGGCAGGCAGGCAGGCAGACAGACAGACAGACAGACAGACAGACAGACAGACAGACAGACAGACAGACAGACAGACAGACAGACAGGCAGGCAGGCAGACAGACAGGCAGGCAGACAGACAGACAGACAGTTTCTGATGATCCAGAAGTTTTACAGTTTTGAATAACTAATCACATCTTAGTTCGGCATACTACATGTGTATTTACAAGATTATCGGTCCTAAGAATCATTCCATAAACTCACCAATGGTTTTCATACTTTTACACAAATCTCCAGACATCTCTGAATCAATTGCTTGTAGGATATTGCGCTTAGAGATCTTTGAATATTCGTCAAAGGTGGCCTGCAGTTGTTCATAACTTCGAGAAGCCAAGATGGAGTTGAAAACGGACTCATCAGTTCCCCATCTTGCCTCGCCAGCATCATACAACGCCTGGAATTTAACGATGCCATTAGATAATCTTAAAATATTTCGTTTAATTGGACAGGTGTAAATTGCTTATCATGGTAGTGTTAGTTTGCAATTTGATTAAAATTCCGTCAAGGAGGGGTCTCAATTATTTTCTTTTTAAAAAAAAAACCCCCAATGTCATGTCTATTCAAGTACTATAATAAGTGTTATGTCTAAATATTCTTGTTCTTTGCTTCCTTTTCTGTATCTCAGACAACCATAGAAGATCTATGGTGATCTTTGGTGGTCAATTATAGTTACTGTCACAAGAAATGATTCACTGAGGACTCATTTGTATGAAATAATTGAATAACAATAACATAAATTATTACAAGACGCGACAAATAGAAGCAAAATTATGAAAGTGAACATGAGAAACAGGACCAAAAGAAGATCACCCACGCGTACATTATATAGTTAAATTGCATAATTAATAATTGCATAAATTTTCAGAATCTCGAGTCTTCTTTGTTTTGTCTTTATTTTGTTTTATGTTATTTCATAATTAAATGGCAACAGTTATGTCCATTTCTATCTATGTAATGTACTCTTCACTGAATGCAACAGGTGGTTGCCTTCGTACAATCAGCCATTGTCATTACGTAGTAGAGCGAACTCAGCTTCTTTCTGGGTTGCTATGTTACACCTGGCAATTACCCGCAATGTTTAAAAGCACTTCTGGCCGATTTACACGAAGAGCGAGCGAGTAGAATTTTGTTTAGTCATCGTATTTTATGTTTTATTGGAGCAGGTTAGGTCAATACATTCTCACAAAGTGTCTCGCCCCTACATAGGAATGACCATGTGACCCTTGAATGGCCTGTACATACGCAGACTTTATAATAGCTTTCTTACAGTTGTTTTCAACTCACTAACCTACTACACATTTCAGTCACATAAATTTGTGTCTACAAAACAACGGACAAAGGACAATATAAGTAGAAGAGTGGTACAATCACACTGCATATGTGACAGATATTGATGTCCCAATGGCGGGCAGCAGACAATGACGACTACCTGAGACTATTGCCCTAATATGCAAATAAATGGGAACTAGGGCAAGTTCATTAGATTTTATCTAGACGACTCAGTCAACAGCTTTAGTAGGAGGTGTGTTTGTATCAATGTGACAATATTGTAACAGGTTTTTTGTTTCCCCAGCTACACTGTCAGCTATCATAAAAATGTAGTTGAAAACGTTTGAATACAAGGCTGCAAATTAATCTATAAAGAATTAATCATGGTAAGATTTCCCAATACACACCTTAGCATCAGCTTTTGCTTGAGCCTTGTCAACGTTCCTGTCCATTGAGCGACTGCCCTGGAGTAAGGACACCAGCAACTTCTTGAAATGTCCGGATGTGTCGTCTTTTATGTCTTTTTCCAAATCTTTGCGATAAGCTGAGAGAGAGAGAGAGAGAGAGGGAGAGAGAGAGAGAGAGAGAGAGAGAGAGAGAGAGAGAGAGAGAGAGAGAGAGACAGACAGACAGACAGACAGACAGACAGACAGACAGACAGACAGACAGACAGACAGACAGACAGACAGACAGACAGACAGACAGACAGACAGACAGACAGACAGACAGACAGACGGGGTTGGAAACAGTGAGAGAGACAGATAAACAGAAAAGAGAGACAGAGTGAAACAAGATTATTGAAAATGTTGATCATTTAATCTATTTTCTATGTTTTGACCATAGACTCTTGTGCCGCCCCAAGGTTATGTTTTGGCTAAGAGACCCTCTATGTTTCGCCCCAGGCAAAGCTCTCCTGGGTGTTTATTTGTGTATCACACTCTCCCCTTTCATGAAATTATAAACATGCCTATTCATCAGTTTCACGCTCTGTTACCCTATTGAATTGTTTCTCCGAGTTTCTGTCACTGTTAAATCCGTGTCTATGTGAACGGCCTTCAAGTCTGTGTTTACCCGTCTCCCTATTTTACTCAGTCATTCTCCCATCTGATTTGTTGTTTTCTCACTCTTTTAGTTCAACTTTCACATCATGTCATAACAGTGATGTTTCATGAAAATTGTTTTAACTTTGTTTAAGTCACTGGATTGCACAATAGACACCTGAAGGTTTGGGAGTTCGAAACAAAGTCATAACATTTTTCAAAAATCGCGACAACATACTATCCACGAAATACTGTCCTTTATACACGCTGTGTCATTTCTTAAGTCTTGTCGAAACTCTCTGTAGAACTATTTGCTGTTGTCTTTTAAGTTCGCAAAATATCGTTCCTGTCGATTATGCATACAGTTTGGTCAACTCAAATTCTAAACTGTTCTGTGACGAAAATTTTATCTCTTATTTCAACTTCATTTTCATAATCGTGATTTCCGTACATTATTTTATTGCCCAGTAAATACATCTTGAAAAACAATTATCTAAATTCGACAGTAGTAGTACAGACTGAGAAATTGGTAGACCAACTTTGTGTTATATGTCCTTAAATTGACAAAAATTGGTTCAGAGTTATAACTGCGCTGTTATTCATTTATTATCTACCTTTATGATAAGCTTCTTTCATATCCTTAATTTCCTGGTTACTGCTTGTACACAGGATCTCAATAACTGCATCTTCGTTTGTACCAAGGCCCTGGAGTCAGAAAAAAATCACACATTTTCATCAGATGAAAGAGCGCCACCAACGTACCTTTATGTGTAACAGGCTGACATTCGGAAGCACAAATCTATTACGTGACATCAGATAAATCGGCAACAGTGTGATTTTTTTTACACAAACAGTAGATGCACTACATAACCTTGATTGAAAGAAGGCAACAGACAGAAGAATTAAATGAATTTGTCATTATTAGTCAGTCACCCAAATATCACAGTGTAGCGCCCTCAACAGATTGGCTCGTTTTGGGATATACCTGGAGAAATTTGTCTTTTTATTCCTCCATTAACGTCATCCGGTACATCTTGTTAGATGAAGTCAAACTTAACTTACTTCAATAGCATTTCTCATACATTCGGCATTGTATTGAGCAGGTGTTCTCAACAATCCAATGCATGTCTTGCGAAAGTTACCACTAGTTTCACTTCTAATGTCGTCAGCTAGGTCCTGGAGTATAAATTAATCAAATAAGTATGTATGTATGTATGTATGTATGTATGTATGTATGTATGTATGTATGTATGTATGTATGTATGTATGTATGTATGTATGTATGTATGTATGTATGTATGTATGTATGTATGTGTGTGTGTGTGTGTGTGTGTGTGTGTGTATGTATGTATGTATGTATGTATGTATGTATGTATGTATGTATGTATGTATGTATGTGTGTGTGTGTGTGTGTGTGTGTGTGTGTGTGTGTGTGTGTGTGTGTGTTGTGGTGTTCTTCCATTCTTTCATATAACACGGTGTTTGAAAAAATACCAAATCCTATATATATATGACTTAATACTGACGAGGTCAAAGTTACGTGCTTGCTAACTTGTACGTATTTACTAATTCAACCGTTAACTGGCAGCTTTCAACCCATCAATCTTTTTGTTTTACGGTCTAATGAAACTGAATGAAAAAATATTGAATTCATGAAATCGTTATGAGCTGTGAGCAAAAAACTGCCATGAGCTAGTAATATGATAGCGATATGGTCACTAAAAGATATTAATTATGTGTTAATTCATTCAAATCGATATCCACTCAGAATCAACTGTATTAATTATGTATATATTTCAATAATTAATGGGTCATATGAGTTTACTTTCAGGTCAATTATTTATTTATAACGATCTCTCAAATTTCATTACACCTACAGATTAAGGTGATGATAACACGACTCTACTAAAATAACGATTGTATAAAACTTGAACACTGTCTAAAACGAGGATTTTTACCATAGTACAGACTGCGACTTTGAGGTACTAGTCTCATTGTATTTTGTTTCGTTTTGAAATATTCTTACATTATTCCAACCAGTAAAATATGTTGAACATTGTTCAAAATGTGTAGAAGGGAGCATATTTTAGTTAACAAAAATTTAGCCTCTATTGGCAATGATTTTGTGTTCTCTTAATGTAGAACGCGCCTCGGAAATAAACTTTTCCGTTATTTTGTTCAAGAAACTTCAAATCTATTTTCAGTTCAAATCAAGAAATAAATAAAGGATCACGCCATCTTAGAATCCAATATGGCCGCCATCTTAGAATCCAATATGGCCACCATCTTAGAATCCAATATGGCTGCCGAATACTGTGTTAAAACTCTGAGAAATAAAATAGTGTGATTTCCTTGCAAACAAGACGGTGAAACAAAAGATTGGGTTTTTTTCAAATTGACCAGGAATAAATGTTCACATGGCAAAGTTTGGAGATATATTCAGAATTTTGATTTTCATGGATTTTTTTTTACTTTAGCCATAGACCCTACACCAAGTGTAGGGTCTATGCTTTAGCCGAAAATGGGGTCTCCGTTATATACTGTAAATTCATTTACAGGCAATTGGTCTGTAAACCTTGTGATATAATTCCAAATATATCATAGTCTAACCAAATTACTGAGGCCTGGGCTATTTTATCAACCTCTACTTTACTTCTATGATCCTTTGTGGCGGAGAATTACATTTTTTACTTCGATGACATGTATATGTACTCTTACCGTTCCGTAGAGGAGCCTGTACTTGACATTGATGGCCTGTCTTTGTTCATTACTAGTTCCTGTTAGTACTTCGATCACTACCTTCTCATCAGTACCTAGAAATAAACAGTATGAGGACAATTGTCATTCTTTTGGCTATTTGATAGAGTGTTGTCTAACAATATTCTTTGACAGAAGCGGTACTTTTTGTCTTATAAATTTATCTTATGTATGATTGGAACGCATTGGTAATCATCATCACCCCCCCCCACACACACACACATACACACACATACACACACATACACACACGCACGCACACACACACATACATACATACATACATACATACATACATACATACATACATACATACATACATACATACATACATACATACATACATACATACATACATACACACACACACGCACGCGTACGTACGAACGGACGGACGTAGTACATACGTCTGTGCAAGATTGATAAATGGCTATAATGTTTCTCACAGACAGGACAAAGTGCAATATTTAAAACGATGTCTGTTTTATCTCAAACTATTTAGTGTTATTAAATGACAATATCAATGCTTTGACAATACACTGTATGTTAATTGAGTTCTCTAATAGTCCCCAAACATCCAATAAATGATTAGTGTCATTTTCATTTCAAATTATGCGAAGGAACTGAGGTGTGAAATATCTTATCTGAAATATTATGTGTTATCTTTGTAATTTGGACATCAACACCCCCAATATGGTCTTCTGAGGCTACTGCACATTTATTGACCACAAAGACAGTACTATTAACTGACGTCATCATCTCGATTATGGTCATGACATCTCATGCCGTCAGTTTATTAGATTTAGCAATTTTCTGGTGACCTTTGACATTGACAGTCGATAAATCATTGGATTTACGATGTTAATATATTCCGGTATCGGATCTTTGTTCGAATTTGACCAAAGCGTAAAAAGATGATATTCCAGTAAACAATTCCAGTAAACAATATTTTTAACGTAATGAAACCAGTCGAGTTATGATAAAAAATTTAAATTCATTCATTCATTCATTCATTCATTCATTCATTCATTCATTCATTCATTCATTCATTCATTCGTCCGTTCGTTCATCCATCCATCCATCCATTTATTCACCATTCATTCATTCATTCATTCATTCATTCATTCATTCATTCATTCATTCATTCATTTATTCATTCATTCTTCCATCCTTCATTCTTTCATTTCAATTCTTTGTGTTTAGTGTGAACATCATCGAAAATCTCGAACTCAATCTCACTACAAAGAAAGTCACTGCCTGTGATCTCACCGACTAAAACCTTTTTACTGTATCACTCACCTAGACCTTTCATCGCTTCTTTCAATTTCTTACATACTCTCTCGGCATCAAAGTCCTTCATTGGTTTCACTGTTCCACGCTGCGATACAATATTTGATATTAAATTATAACTTATCTAGAAGTGTCTGTACACCCTGTGTAAAAATAGTGTTTCTTCAGAGAATTAGATATCCTATAATCAAACTATTCAGGGTTTTTTTAATTTAAAAATAAAATGCTAAAGTGAACACTAGCGCCCAAGGAATTCCAGGTCATGCACATATATAGGCAGCAAATCACTATATAAGTAAACATGAGCCAAAGCAGTGGTTTACAGTTACATAGAACTCTATTCATAATAAAACCTATGAACTTCTTGAAATTTAGTAGAATAGAAATTGCATCGTCGCAAACCACAGCCTCTTTTACGGCACCGTCCAAAACGCACCGTCATTTGGCAGTGTCGCGGAAGAAATAACAGCTCTCGTTTGCGAAGATGAGAAATTGATACATGACTCCATTTTATATAATAGTAATAGTGAAGTTATCTCATAGGAATCTAGTTTTTGAAGCAACTAGGTAGTTTTCGTCCCACTCACAGGAGGTCACCTGACCACACGGCATGACATTATTACACCGATGACGTCTGAGTGATTCGGACGAAATCTAGGTAGTCGCTTCAAAAACTAGATTCCAATAGGGGTAACATAACTATTACTTCTTGAAAATTATTTCTCCAAATGAAATACACGGTTGAGACATTCGATTTATTTGGCTCAGACTTATGGAACGTAGTCAGTCAATTTCGTTAAGATTCCCACGAGTGCCGGAGTACATTCTGTAATATAACATTCTTGGGCTGATTAACCAATCGTTGTGCTCGTTTTGTATTATTTCGACAAAATAAAAAAATTGAAAAAGAGGAATTTGTGAATTTAGAAAAGAGAAATCCCCACTCGATTTCGAAGAAGTCATACTGTAGCTATTTATAACGTATTATCTTCGTTTGGAAACAGCATGACGTCAGCATTATTGGTGTTAATCTTTAGCATAAATGCCGGTGCGACTTTCTCTTTTTCAGTTTGCATGTGTTTGTCAATTTTCAAGGACAGTTTCATTAAGCAAATGGTTCAGCGTGAACAATGTCTTTTTATACGAAATATCTTCGCGACGTGTCAAAAGTCTTACATGATTCCCGGTCCCATTCAGTCGGAAAATGATAATGAAATTTTTTTATTGATATGAATTTGCATTTATAGCTGAAGCAGAAAATGTAAAATTAAAGTACAAAAGCGAGTGAATTGTATCATAACTAAACTAAGTAATCCAAAAACAATTGACCTTGTTCAAAATTTTTAGTAAACGGTGTGTTTTAAAAGTTCACAGTTTTTTGACGACCATTAAAATTCCCGCCATGATAATACATAGAACAAAATAATACTTGACATTCACTTTTCTGATATTTTTGACCGAGTATGCATAATTTTTTTTTATATTTCTCTAGATCAATACCTAATCTATAATTTTTACCGGACGTTAAATGAGTCGAGACGGATAGCTTCGATAGCGATGTCGCGCCAAAAGTCTCTATTGTACGGTCAGGTGTGACGTTCTCAACCTGTGGGTCGTAAGTCATTTTTAATGGCTAATGACTTTTCGTTTTACGACGCTTACAACTGCTCGAGGGACTGTCAAAGAAAATAATCCATAGAAAATGATGATTTTGGAGATTTTATATATTGATACCGCAACTATTCCTGTACTGCGTCTGTGTCAAGTGTCTTATCATTCTATTTTGTATTTTTCTCAGTGGACACGATGCAACAGTTAAAGTTATACGTTCAACGTTGTATTGTGAATTACTAACAACTCTCTGAAGACATAACAACGCTTGGCATACTGATGAATTACTAGTGTTGTCCCTAGGGCTAAGCTTAAGAGGTTGTTTTATTTGTTTTGAATAATATAGAGTGACATGTTCTATAAATAATAGTCTAAAAGGACAGTTACTTTTTGTTTTCCAATACTGTTTATAATATGTCGTTCAACCGATGAAAAAGCGAGTAAAATAAGGGGTCTTCGATGGAAAGTGAGTAAATACCTAGGGAATCGAGTCTTCGATGAAATACGATTAAAATAGGGGGTCTTGTTAGTAGTCTTCGCTATGTCAATGTTTGTGGCTGAATGACAGTATTTTGGGAATATTGGGATTATATCTGTAAAGGGTAAAGCTGTGAAAATTGAGGAACACGGTGACATGGTTAAACACGTATTGTAATGACGTAGAACGACCAGCAAATAAATTCTGTATTTTCTGTTCGAATGATTGCACATGGACATAGTATAGGATGAGTTGGATTCATCTGTTTGCCAAATTTTCTTCCCTATTCATTGAAGTATACTCACGTAGTTAGGACCACATACTACTTGTGCCTGCTGCGCCTGTTGTTGTGCCTGCTGTGTTTGTTTCGACATGATGGTTGCCTAGGCAATGAATTTGGGTAACAAAATTATTCTGTTTTCCTAGCAAATAAAAAAAAATAAAATTGATATGTCAATGTTTGTCAAAAGGTGAATGACAGCGGTAGAAATTCCGCACTGCCTTCATTTGTCTTCATATACTCATATACATTGTACTCGTAATGAGAGATAGGCAAATGTTTGTATGACAACACGCACTGACCCATACATTTTTAGTCTATATGCTATCCATGGTTTTGAATCATTCTCTACGTCTAGAGGAATCAGAAGTCATGAACCAAAAGTTGTTCATGCAAATATAGTGAACCCCAAATGTATAATCAGTGTGTTCGTAGCATCCTAATGTGACAAACGTGCCACATATGGACCTTATGTTTTTAAAAAACAGCCCATAATATACACTAACCTACTATTGGGCAGAATTCTGTGATTGATTAACTCAAGCATGATATTTAATTGTTGTATGGGTGGTTTTGTTTGAATTTGAAAATTCATCTCAGCTCCTCATTCGTCTAGACGTAGAGAAGGAATCAAAGCCGTGGATAGTCTCTAGACTAACGCACTCTTCTTGTTTTGTCGAACCACTTGTAAATAAGTATAGTCAATGATAAATGATGAATATCACAATGTTGTTTTACACCAACTATGAAATCAGTTATCAGAGTATATAGAATCACGGTGAGGGGAGTACAACCGGGGGAGGGGGGGTACTGGTGTAAACAAAACAACAATAAATGTAGATATAAATGCAAAAGAGGATTGTTTCATATCTGTTTGAGTATAGTGAAGAAGTGACGTGAGAATATTAATGTATTTACATGTAAACAGTCTTGAGACTAAAATAGCAAACCGTTGCTACCCGCCAAACCTGATCATAATTTTGACTTTCTATAGCGATACTTAAACTGATAAATGCGCTATGAATATGCACGTGTTATTACCATCTGTAACGATTTATGGCAAATTTATTAGTTTCAAAATAACATAATTTTCTCATAATTTATACAAGTACTAAAATTACATCGATCACAAAATCATCTTACTAGATACAATACTGCCCCGATTTAATACCGAAATTTGTCAAAATTGTAGTTTTTATTCTTATAAGGTTTCAATCCCATGTTTTTGCTTTAGTGTACCAAAGTGGACAAGGGGATTACTTAGGACCATTTTTTTTTGTTTTTGACAACTTTTAAAAATAAATTATAGCTCTAGATCTGTCAGACAAGCATTTTCACACCTAACTGTCAATCATAGTCAGAACTCACTTCGAATTACGCATGCGCTGGTTATTGGTAACAACACATAAAGAGAAACGCGACTACAAAGAGTTATACTCCATGAAGCGACCATTCTAAAAAAAAAAAATAATACGCAAGGCTTAGCTCGGGCCACGTAAGAATCGATATACCGACAATTTATCGGTTTCTTAAAAATTGTACACTATGTTGATTACTTTTCATTTTTATATGACGTGGCACATGTCTTATTATTATTTTCTACACCATATATAAGAGCTCAGTGTAAAAGATGGCGTCATGGATGGTTACGTAAATACAAATGTATGCATGTTACACTTGTATATACAAATGCATACGTCGTAAAATGCATATTTTTTCTTAGAAAGTATGCCGTAAATCTATCAGTGTCTAGTGTCGTAAATAAAACAGAAAATGTCGCAAAACAAGGTAGATGTAGTTTTGCGAGGATTATGTCGTAAACATTTAAATAATGATAACATTACATGACTCTACAACAAATGGTTATTTGTGATAAACACGTAGTACGTACAGTGTAACGGTGTGTATTTACCATATAAATCGTGGTGAAAAATCTTTAATTATTATTTTAAAAACAAATGATTACCATATTGTTAATTGTGGTTATTTACTTTAATAAACATGATATTTTTAAAATTTGTTTTCGCAATTGGAAACAATACACATTGTCGCGTATTTACAAGTGTGTCAATTTTCCCTTTCAAAACATATGGTCGTCCATCAAAAAACCATTTCGATCTGCTACCGGACATTTCTACTGGTACGTATAGGTGTCGTATATGAATGCAGTCCTTGCAAAAAAAACCACGACTCATGCAGAATATACTATGATGTTTCTGTTTCCCTTCAACGTAATTCACAGTAAATGATGGGAACGAACAAAACTAGACCCATTCTGTTGATATCTTAGTCCGTATTGAAACAGATAAAGAAAGGAAAAACATGACCTGGAGATCTAGGCAAGCTAGGGTACAAGCCCAATGCAGAAAACAATATATTTTACTTATTTTTTAGATTTTTGATGTGAAATACAATGTATTTTGCCGATTTTTAGTCCATTGCTATCTTTAAAATACACACCAACGGCTGTTGTTGGCGTAGTCTTGTTACAAGCATACTAACATACATTTCTTGTATGTTTATCTATTTGTCTATTAATCCCAATTGCTATCGTTTGCAATACTGCTGCTATGGGCACGGTATTGTTGCTAGGCATGGACCAGATCTGAACGTTTTTCTGCATTATTTTTATTACATGAAAAATTACATTATCATGATGTTTTCCACTACATTAAAATGTTCAGTTATAACCATGGCAACCATAACCGTGATGTATGTCATATAGCAGTTAGGAACACCAAATAAATGATGCTATGATGACATGATTGTAAAGAAATGAACATGCAGAAACCCACCAATGCTGTATCGAGAATGTATGTAACTAACTATCTATGACTCTAACTCTGTATGAAACTAACTCTGCATGTTACTAACTCCGTATGTAACTAACTCTGTATGTAACTAACTATGTATGTAACTAACTCTGTATGTAACTAACTATGTATATAGCTAACTGTGTATGTAACTATTAGAACTATGTACTAGTATATAACTAACTCTGCATGTTACTAACTCTGCATGTTACTAACTCTGTATATAACTAACTCTGCATGTTACTAACTCTGTAACTAACTCTGTATGTAACTAACTCTGTATATAACTAACTCTGCATTTTCCTTTTTTTTGTGGGGATTATTTTTTTGTCGACGATATACCTATATGAGTATAAGTATGTAAACGGTGTCATCGATTCTATAAACGTAACATCAGTCGTAACGACCATGCAGGTTGCGCACGCGCATTGAATTCATATTAGATGTTATTAGATGTTTATAGTTGGTTTTGCTCTCCTCCATTCAGGACTATGTATTATGTCCCTATATTTGGGAGCTGGCATGAGACTGTTCCCTGTTGTACATAGGTTTACATCTGTTGTTTATTTCTGTACCAGCTGATACGTGACAACATTGTAACTTTCATCCGTCAAAACACTATTCATTATATGTGTCACGTGATCACCTTTATAAAACATGGTGTTGAAGGAATTTGTTGTCAACATATAGCCTTCCTGTAATACCTATAGTTAGAGTCTCACCATGGAGAAAAACTGTAAATACGGGTATCGTTTTCCCATTTAAAAAGAAATATGATGCATATTCGAAAAGAAAAACTCAAAATGTCTTTTAAAGCATGTGAAAAAATTACTTTCAGTACTATTTTTAATTCAGGGGTTATAAAGTTCAGTGATTTTTCATGGTAGGTATTCATTTGCATATTAGTCTGGATGTTGATTACGATGAGAAATGCCAATCATGTGTACGTGCTGCTCTTTTCTGTTGTTGTTGTTGTTGTTGTTGTTTTGTTGTTGTTGTTGGTGGTGGTGGTGGTGGTTTTTAAAACTTTTAGAAGGCGCAACAAAACAGAAATATTTTGAAATTAAAATGTAAAATTTTTACATTGCTGATGTAACGAAGTAACGCGTTGCCTCATTTACTATAAAACCACCGCCATGATCTGACACATGTTGCTAATTTCTATTTTTGATACTACCAAACCAGGGTGACTATAGAGTTTCAATTTGACAGCACGATGTTACTATCAAACCAGAGTGACTATAGAGTTTCAATTTGACAGCACGATGTTACTACCAAACCAGAGTGTGACTATAGAGTTTCAATTTGACAGCACGATGTTACTACCAAACCAGAGTGACTATAGAGTTTCAATTTGACAGCACGATGTTACTACCAAACCAGGGTGACTATAGAGTTTCAATTTGACAGCACGGTGTTACTACCAAACCAGGGTGACTAAAGAGTTTCAATTTGACAGCACGATGTTACTATCAAACCAGAGTGTGACTATAGAGTTTCAATTTGACAGCACGATGTTACTACCAAACCAGGGTGACTAAAGAGTTTCAATTTGACAGCACGATGTTACTACCAAACCAGGGTGACTAAAGAGTTTCAATTTGACAGCACGATGTTACTACCAAACCAGAGTGTGACTATAGAGTTTCAATTTGACAGCACGATGTTACTACCAAACCAGTGTGACTATAGAGTTTCAATTTGACAGCACGATATTTGTTTACATCTCACACACTTTTTGTGTGTGATAAATTACTTAAAACTAAATACAGACATTGATAGTACAGTAATATTTCACATGCGTGCGCGGTATCAGTATCTGTATTTATTTATTTATTTATTTATTTATTTATTTATTTATTTATTTATTTATTTATTTATTTATTTATTTATTTATTTATTTATTTATTTATTTATTTATTTATTTATTATTTATTTATTTATTTATTTATTTATTCATTCATTTATTATTTATTTATTATTTTGTTTGTTTGTTTGTTTGTTTGTTTAATTCATAACAAAAAAACGTTGTCAGATGTAAAAAAACCATCATGCCGCCTAATTGAAACACTATAGTCATTCTGGTTTGGTAGTATGTCGTATGACATTACAACACTTCTTATTTTACAACTGTCAAAGTAGAAAAACCATCGCAATGATATTTCAATTTAATTATCCATTTGTATTCATGAATTAATAATTAGAAGAATCATTCGAGATATGGATTCCCTACTTAGTATTCTACAAAGCTAATTAATTTTCAGTTTCCATTTTATCAATGATAAGTATACAAATGTATCATGATTACCTAGATACTAATATTGTTTTTTTTCATAATGGTTATCAACATTACACACAGTCTACAATTTGTTCAATCCTCCAAATTACAATAAATAAATTCTTCAATCTACACTCGAGTATCGAGTTGTGACAGCATGCACAGACAATTGATAAATTAATTCAAACATCAAGGTTGACATCGTTACGCTATATTGTTTTACAGACACCGTGTAGGAGTTGAAAAAATAGACTGTTGTCGGTACAGTAAATTATGATAGCGTGGGTTACATTTTAAGGTCATAATTAACAAGATTCAAATTGGACGGATGTTTGCAACTAATGAGTTGTGTTCTGTGTAGTATGACATATTGGCCACACCTTCATGTACAATTTACATCTCAGATATCATCCGACATCGCCACTAAACTCCTGGGAATACTTTAATCTATGTCATTTTTTTCTCTTATCTAGATAGTGGGGGACACACTTTAGCACTCAAACTGTGAATAAAGTACTACTTTGAAAATCAAGCCATCAACAAATTAAGATAGAAATTGTTGCAACATGTTGATATAAGTTGTGAATAGAGGTTCACGTATTTACATTCATAGTAGGGTGGCGGTTCTGAAAGCAATTTTCATCAAGTGGCCACACCTTAACCCCATTCAGTATTGACACTATCTTGATCACAGGGTGGGATTATATCCACATAACCAAGGCACTGCTATCATCCACTTGTGTAGTCTACCACATACAACAACAATAATTTCCGTTTGAAGCTATCTCAGTTTGATGATACCCTGCTGTCCATGGTAGTACTAACTAAGACTTACATATCTCATCCACCCATTAATCAAGACGTGAATATAAATATGTGACGTGTTTATGGTCACGTGGGTCTTATAGGTCTTATATGAGGATTTGACATGTCTAGTGTGCGATTCGTATATTGATGGAGAGGTCTCTCGATCTCGGTTGTAAGAATGATTATAATACCTTTGGGTTATTTATATCAAATCATAAACGTATTTGATTACAGAATGTACGTCCTGTCTTGGTTAACACCAGCTGATATACTTCCGAGTGCCCTAACACTACCTAGTAATTTATTTTGACAATCCTTAAATTTTGTACATAGCCTAATTTGAAACAACATTTTTCATTGGTCGAATGCAAGTCATGGTTATGTTTACTAACAACTGGGATTAGTTCCAAGTATCCCGACACTAACCAGTAATTTATTCTGACAACCCTTATTTTGTATATAGCTTATATTTGAGAGACAATGTTTTTCATTAGTCGAATGCAAGTCATGGTTATGTTTACTAACAACTGGGATTAGTTCCAAGTACCTCGACACTAACCAGTATGTTTCCTAGCCCCTTAACTTTTCTACATAACCTAATTTGAGACAAATTTGTTTTAAAATTGTGTGGAAATCAGAACGATTAAAATATTAGAGATGTCGTGACCATCAAACACGTTTTAGCTTGAAAAACTTTCGAAAAGCGCCCAACTAATATAATTTGAAAAGTGAAATATACAATTGAAAGTGGTCAGGCATGGCAGTGAAGAATCCCTTATATACCATGTTGTTTCCACACCAACGAAAGCATAACACGAGTTGCACTGCGACTTGTCGTCCACAATATTGCAAAATACATGAAGCGGGTGGGATGCAATATTTCGTTTGCATGCAAAAATGAAACTAAATCTGGAAACACCCACCTGTGTACGACGTCAGGTCTTCGCTTTCAGATGAACGCAACGTCGGTTGACGTAAGTTATATAGCGAATCATTATTTGATATTCATGGATCTAAAAGCTGATTGGCTTGTAAATATTGATGATGCTTCATCAGAATGACGTCATGATAATATATGCAATGTATTTAGTATGCATATTTTGCGACGAAATGTTTTTTTTTTCAATGTACAGCCTATCGATGCTTGTACAGCGCTTTGCTGGTTGACCAGGTTGTGGGGTCGTAGTAGTACATATAGTGCACACAGAGGGTCATAGTACCGTTTGAAGATAAACCACACTTAAACTTTAAAGTTCATGACCATGTGAAACGGGACTCGGACTTCGATAACCGCAAAAACGTTTCCCCCAATATGAATGCCTGTACACGTATGTATTGGAGCATCGTCTTGTCCCTTCGTTATTGAGTGACTTTAGTCTAAATGTCTCATATTAAGCTTGGACTACAAATCAAGATAACAATTACAAAAAAATCCCGCCAAATCTATTTGGGCATAGATTCATTTTCTTTATTGTTTGCTATTTTTGGACAAAGGTCATAAGAATATAAACCATACACATAATGAGCGTAGCCACAATCGCGTTTTCAACATAACAAAAACTGTAATAAAATTTACACTTCATATTTTAAATAGGTAATAATATTTTTATAAAGAATTTTGTGAAACCAAAACTAAGAGTTAAGTTGTAATAGTCATACGTATCACGACAAAAGGCGTGTCTAGTCAGAATAACAGTAAGATATCGTGGTCGTAATGGTTGAATAGTTTACGAGTGATCGCATCTTTCACGTGTTATTTTTTTCTGTTTTGCTACAGCCATTCAAAAATGTAATCACACATGCACTGCATGGCTGCGTCGTAAAAACCTCAAGGCCTCTTAAAGGCTCCATCCGAGATGCACCGCGGAGAGGTTTTTCGCTGTGTCAGCGGAAAGATTTGCCCTTGTTTGCGAGAAAGTTGCGCCATGGTTTACACTGTCCTATAAAATGGGTACCTGGTAGGAAGTTGTTATTATAGCGGGATGTGTTGTATCGGAAGATGTTGATACTGTAAGGGTTGGGTTCAAAGTATGACAGATAGTACTATGATTGTACATCGTTCGATCACGTGCACGTCATTGTTGGAAAGTGAATAAGTATCATATACATTATTAATTGTACGTACGTGTATGATTATTATAGGATCAACCATGGCAGTTCTAACAGGTGCTATGTAATATTACCCGAGGTCTCAAATGATTTCAAAATATCACATAATGGAAAAGAATGTATTGTCATGACAACTAAACTCATACTAGTGTCTGTTACCATCTAGTGATAATTTTTGTTTCACTACCCAGCATGCACCACATACCGTTTTCATAAACACAGAATGACTCGGAAGCCTTTAATACATTGTAAGAAGCGACATAATTTTGATAGCTCTCACTTCAGTGACGTCGACGGTTTGATGGATTGAGATGTGATACTAGCATGACGCTATGGGAAAACAAAGCTATAGGCAAACATGAGATAACACAAACCGTTGTTGCAACATGTTGATAAAGACTACCAATGGACGTTGATATACAATAATTACGCCGTGTATAGGGTTAAGTTTCTGATGGCAAGATTTCCCCCAAGTAATGACACGTTTAACCTCATCCAGTGTTTGCACTATCTGAACACAGGGTGACTATATCCACAGAACCAAGACATCACTATCATCCCACTTGTGTGATCTACCACATACAACTGTTACAATACACGTAATATTTTTAGTTTGTGTCTCATTAGTTTGCCTATAGCTTGATTTACATACTACATTTTATACTTTGCATGTTGTCAATAGCTTCGTTTCTGTAGTACAATGATTAAATAAACAATGTTTTATTTTGTGTATTTGCTTTTTTTGTCGTTTTTATGTCGTTAATGTGTTGTCGTTTTTTTCACCCAGTCTGTCACTACAACGATGTGTTCTTCGGTTAACGACCAACAACAGAACTGATGATGTATACTCAAGGCTCGATTAAAAAATACCTTCATTATTGAAGCATTTTGACTAATTATGCTATTAAAATTCGGTATGATTATTTCCAGAGGCTGTTCATTTTTTAAAGTGTCGTCTTCTCATACACAATATTAATATTCTGTTTTCAATTGTCATTAGTATGTACTCTGTCAATAATTGATTCTTTAATAATTGATGAATAGGCGTTATTAAGCTAGATGAGAAGCGTGAAAATATATAATTCATTAAAAAGGTCATCGGCTTTCAGTTAATTCTTGACCAAACAATAAATGTGACAATATTCGCGTGAGGCGTACCGCACGAGGGCGCTCTGGTATCCGCCTGGGACTCAACACGCCACGCCTGACGCTGGCGGTATACTATGAGTCAACTTGAGGCACCTTTTACTTTTCAATTTCAAATACTTAAATACACGTACAACTCATCATTGATTTCTCTGGCTTTGTGTTGTTACTCAGTTCTTTCCTTTTTTGTTTATTTTTGAACTTCTAAGTTTTGGCTATATCTCGCGGTGAGTGGACTTGCGCGATCACAGAAACACGTTATTTTATCCCTTTCATTAGTCCTGCTTGTATAAGTCGTCCCTTCCTTCTAGCTTCTCCACGGTGTTGAGGGTCATGTGAGTAAACCATGCACCGTCTGCAAGTAGGACTACCCTTTCATATATAGTTGGCTAAATACGTCAATATATCGATATTATCAACATATTGTATTCTGATAGAAAAATTCTGATACATATCTCGGGAAACAAGTGCCTGTGGTTTGAAGGAAGGAAGGAAACGCAACTTGACTAAAATATTATAATGGCGTGTTATTTTATTCAGCCACATCAACAATAGTATTTTTTAATGACATTTTTGTTTTTCATAATATAGTTCCCCACTGTTCTCAAAGTACTAAACAGTTGTTAACCCCGAAGTAAACCCATAACGGCACAAGGCCCTTTCACTTCCTCATTCCCTGGGAAGTTGGGGTAGAAAAACATACTTTTCCTCACCAATCAGGTTTCTTCCTGTTTGCAGTTTTAATATGTGATTAAAAATTCAAACACGAGACGCCATATCTTAAGTATTTTTACGATGACCTTACAAGATAACGACGCTATAAAAATTCTATGTGTGCGTTATCACCATGGGATGTTTTACTCAGGACCCAAGACATTCTAATTATGGTGCCACGTCACGGCTGTGAAAATCTATTAAATATTGACAAACTTTCGTCCGTCTGACGAGGATGCAGAACTCCTGGACTGGGACCCATACCGCAAACTTGAATCTGTGGAACCTGTCTTTGCGACATACAGAACAGCGCCATCATACATTCGTTTAAGGAGAACTAGCTGTAATCATTGGGCGTTTTTTTTTGACGTTCCGCTGGATGTCCATGGATTATATGGGTTATCTGTTTATCTTTCATTCAAGTTCAGAGAACAATAAATTACCATGGTAACTGTAGGGCCTTGTGTGACAGACAGACAGACAGACAGACATACATACATACATACATACATACAGATAGACAGACAGACAGACAGACAGACAGACAGACAGACAGACAGACAGACAGACAGACAGACAGACAGACAGACAGACAGACAGACAGACAGACAGAACATTGTACCGATTGGTTTAAGATTCCATGGTTATGTCAGTGGGTGCGAAGCATTATAAACCATACACCAAAATATGTAGTCAGGCACCTAGCGACTGTTGAGGAGTATCAAAGCGCGTTATGGACCAAATTTATAGTACTTGTAAAATTAACTTCCTAAAAAAATATTGGAAATGATGAAAATCGTCCAACTTATTAAAAAATTAATAATCTAAGTAATATAACTTTTATAATCTATGTGTATTTATGAAGTTCATCAAGGCTATTTCATAATTCAAAATAAAGATCGTACAACCGTATATCATAATCATAAATGTATATGTGCATAAATGAAAATCATCAAATATTTCATCTTACAATGTGCAAACAATCATTTTTTTGGGGTAAATTGTAACAAGAACCCGTTTTCTCCATAAATCTGTTTTTTTTTTTCATTGTAGAAGAGTTAAATCTAGGTATGATTAAATTGTTATGAAATACCATCTCTTATTGACTTCCGCCCAAACATCGTGGGCATGTCACCTTATTCATAAACTTAATGCAATGTGCTTGAGTTAACAATTAAATACCAACTTACATGTAATAGTTATGTTGGACCAATGACTCACATTATTACGTAATGAGTTCATCCCAAAGTGTACAGATGGACTGAACCAATCCGTATCACCTAGTACCTTTATCGGAAATCTCAAAGATTTAAAATATTTCATTAACTTATCTTGCCACACCCCAAGTCTGTCTTTAGCCAGACCAGTAACACTACCGACAGTACCACTCACAACGTTCTCTCCGTTTCAACGACTCACATTACCATGGCATCCGCACACAGTGAGGTAAGTTACAGTATATGACATCTTTAGAATGTTTTTTCTTACCCTTTTTGCTGGGCAACATTTCTTTAAAAAGTCATTTTTTTGACGAAAAAGTAACAATTACATAAGAGAACAAGATGTTATACAGCTATAGTCCTAGTTGCAAACGGTGTACGGGACTAAATTCTGAAGATATTGTTCCTTAGGGACATCGTCAGAATCGAGTCCCGACTTAGCTTGAGTGAACGTTCACCGGCACCCGATCCAGGATTCGGTCATGTACGCTCTGTGGGTTTCTGTATCATTGACGAACAAACACGTTGATTTGGACAGCCAACATATCATATATATGGAACCCCTCCCCTTGAATCACGTTTGAAAGGATTACATAGCAGATGAAGTGTTGAACACAAAATAATCCCTGGATCCTGGTCCAGGAAAGGTTGCCTATTATTAATGTAAAGGAGTGTACACTATGTTACATTATCCGTGAATTAATGGCCGAACGGTGTTAAATCATACACTGCAGAACATATCTTCATTCTCAGCAATTATAGCCGACAAATTAACATTCTAGATAGATACAGTAGTCCTACTTGCAGACGGAGTAAGTCCGAACTCGATTCTGACATTGTCCCTTCCTAAATAGACAACGAGTCCCGACTTACTCCCTCTAAAAGCTTATATGATTACATTTTAATATTATTTTGTTACAAAATGGGAACGTCACGTTATTCGTTCTTGATCAAGCCTGTACTGTAGATAAGCACAACAACTAAGCTAATTAACAAATTGTTCAAAATTATTAGGGTGAGCAGCTGAGAAAATGATATTTCAATTACATGGATATATTTTGCTCGAAATTGTAAGAAAACAACAAGAAAAAAATACTTCTTCTGTTAATGTGAACCAACACTGGATTTCGACAGATTTCTGTATTGACTCGTAAGAGAGGCAAGAATAAGTTATGACCGATTTGACATCAAAATTGTAATGATTTAAATCATAGGATTATATGACAACTCAGTATATCCTCACCCATACTCGGACTGTCCTAAACGGTCGTCGGGGGATAGGCGAAACTAAAAACGACAATATAGATTCGAAACATTGCAGTACTGAAGCAGTATTTATGGATGATTGATATGGTAAAGACATTGGGGAGTTGGTCGATGTTCAACCTTTTATTTGCGTTTTTATTAATATCCTACGTATTATGGTCCTATCCATACTTACTTCACAAAACTTAATAAGTTTGAAGTCAACAATACTAATGAGGTATTCAGAGAATGTACCAGGCAACAGTCAAATATTTCCTTTATCATTACGTAATGACATATTAATAATATTCAGGTGTATGTGTATGTTACTGTTATTGTGTCATTGCCACGTCCCTCCTTTCTCTGTGTACAGGTACTTGCTCTCTCTCTCTCTCTCTCTCTCTCTCTCTCTCTCTCTCTCTCTCTCTCTCTCTCTCTCTCTCTCTCTCTCTCTCTCTCTCTCTCTCTCTCTCTCTCTCTCTCTCTGTGAATGCACCACTCTCCACACATGTATAATATATTATCATTTACGTTCACTGCCATTCGTAAAACAGGGGAAACTTATTTGTTCACCTTGGAGATAGGAAACAGGGTGTGATCTCTCTTGTATATGTCCGGGTCAAAGGATACTACTTGACTCTGGCTGATAACGATCTTGAAGTTCCTCATCGAAACATTCCAAGCAAGTATGAACAGTTACCATGGAAAACACAAATAGATAAACACTACTCATGTCCAAATCAATATTGGGTTATTTCCTAAACATTTCACCAGGATGTTCTTTGCGTACAGAGAGAGAGAGAGAGAGAGAGAGAGAGAGAGAGAGAGAGAGAGAGAGAGAGAGAGAGAGAGAGAGAGAGAGAGAGAGAGAGAGAGAGAGAGAGAGAGAGAGAGAGAGAGAGAGAGAGAGAGAGATCTGAATATTTCTCTGTGTTATTACTTAATGATACGTGTTTTATTATCACCAGTAACTGTGATATCTGAAACTTAGAGGTTAGGGCAAATTAAATAAATAATACAGTGCTGTAATTTTAGGATGTACCCAAAAATGACCATATAGAATGTGCACATACTCAACCCTGTCAATGATATATAGAGATTTTATACACATTTCACAAACCAACATACAAAACTAGACTAGAGGAGATTTGTGTCTGGAAAATAAAAGTGGTATCTGAAATTGACGTGTCCCTTTAATCGTTCTGTGGGTCAATTCCGGAATGATTTATTCTGAAAAAAATTAATATTTTCTGACGAACACTTTGACATGATGACATCATCATGTATTCTTGTCAGATACACCTCCGATGCCACTCCATAATATTACGTAATATTTGCAACAACCTGTTGATTCAGAAACGGTGCGATAAATGGATTATGGATTAGTAATGAACTTTGAACTGTGAGCCCCTACAAAACACATGGCTGAATGATTTGTACTTCAATGTCATGAAAATTGCTTCTAAGACGAAATTTCAAAAGAAGATGTTGTTCTTATATAGAATTAGATTTATTGGGAGCAATTTTCTTTATAACTAATTTCATATTTGTTTTGTTTTGTTACTTTTGCCAAGGTAGTTCCGGATTTATACGCAACGTTGTCTATGATGCTAAGATGCGATGTTCTCACCCCCTCTGTAGCATTGTAGACCCTAGACTTGTTTGCAGACGGAGTAAGTAGGAACTCGATTTCATTTATGACATTGGCTCTTCTACACCGCAAAGGAAGGCAGTACAATGTCAGAATCGAGTTCGGATTTACTCCATCGGCAAAATGGACTGTGTAGAACCCATGGCGCATAAAATCAAGCGCTATTGCCAAGGAAAACCACGTGACCTCGTGGTACCAGAATGATTTTTTATTTTTCAAGTAAAAAGTCAACTGAATTTGTTACACGTGGAGCTATTAATGTTTGGTCTATATCTTTGGCTAGGAGAGATACACCTTGAAATGTTACCGTATTCTTAGCCCCGTATTCGGGGGTTATTAGGGAATAGCAAATAACAATCGCCAGAAATTCGAAAATAAGGTATTTTCATCATCTTAAATTTTGTACACAGGCAGAGGCTACTGTTAAGCCCAGGGAGAACTTCGACGGTCAAAAAGAAGCAGAAGCTCTTAGAAAGGCTATGAAAGGAATGGGTAAGTATTTTGACGTTTACATGTCAATACATTTTCCCGCCAAAACTTTTACGTGAGACACTGATATACAGTGAATGTATATATTTTGGTTCTAGATACACACATTTTAGCTTATTTTGGTGAACTAATTTTTGCGCCAAAATAAACCATGGAATCATTGCCACTGGTAAATTCTGAGCGAGTGTACACGTTATGATTAGGACAGATTTCAGTATATTAATTGTGTTGCAGTCAAAAATTGTTTATCCACTAAAAATAACGTGGAGTCATGAAGCATTGTCGTTTCGCTAAAATATATTTTTTTTCCAAAGTAAACACGTTCACACTTTCTTATTGACTGTAAGGTAGTACGTCGTGTCGCTCAGTCCTGCATGCCTTGCTCATACAAGTGGTTAGCCCATGTGTGAGGGCGCCCGACACAGCGTACCTGCCTTACAGACACGGGTATCTTATTTATCACTGGGTTAGATTAGCTTATCAATGCTGTCATTGAATAAAAACACTTCCCGTCTAGTGAAATATATAATCCATGTAAATAGTATTCGGGTAGGATTGTGCGCATGTGTGGGTTTATCGTCAAATCACGTCCAAGGACACGAGACACGAGAATCAACATGAAAACTTCCAAATTATTGGGATGAAGATTATTGTATATAGATAATAGTAAGATATTTTCTTATAAGACACATAATGTTTATTAAATCATGTAAAATTTCGTGAAATGAAAAATTTAAAAAACAAAGATTGTAAAAGCGTAAATCTTATGTCTCTTGTACTACGCAATCTCCAATCCACAGACAATTTGTAACAAATGTAACAAGTGGCCGTCTTCCGATCCGCTTTGTTTTCTACGCCGCAGAGTCTGATAAAACAGTTTTGTTTTATTGCAGGCACTAATGAGAAGGCCATCATCGAGGTGTTGGCGAACGTTAATAATGTTCAAAGACTTGAAATCGCCAAGGACTACAAGACAATGTTTGGACGGGTAAGGGACTTTCAATAAATGCTCGAACTTGACAAAGTTTTCTTTCTCTTGATTGGTATCAACGTTATTTACTTTTCTCAGCAGAAAACTTGTTGTGTATGTATGTAGACTGACAGTTCTTTTATTAGACCTGCTTGCAGAGAGAGGAAGAAACAGTGTCGGAATCGAGTCCCAACTTCCTCCGTCTGCAAGCAGGACTAGTATTTTACAAGATGTATGTACAGCTACAGGTATTACTAGTATCACGCATGTGACGTATCAAGAATTCAAAGTTTCAAATATTTACCCCTATGGCATGCCTCTCCTTTAAACGAGCATATGAACAACTAGTTGCATAAGTATTCATGAGTATGTCCGACTTCTACAGGATCTTATCAAAGATTTCAAGAGTGAACTCAGTGGTAAACTAGAAGGCATTGTTCTTGCCTTGATGATGCCATCACCAATGTTTGATGCACACGCCCTCAAGCGGTCAATGAAGGTAAGACAGCGAGGCCACGGAAGAAGATCAGTTATCTATTTTTATGTGTTATTGAAAACTTGCATGTTTTTAAAGAGAAAACTGGCAGAGTTTTAATTTAGCAGACAATGAATGATTTACGGACTTGAGGTGAACGTCTCGTAATCTGATTGTAAACAGTATAGTATTTCAGGGTTAGACTAAGATATGCAGGATTAGTCTCAAATACAACACGTTTCATTACACTGTTACAGCTCAGTGAATGATTCACTGCAATATTTCTCAAATACATCCCGTTTCATTTTAGTGTTTACTGGCTCTGTTTGATATAACCACACAGAAACCAATAAAAAATACACATGCTGCACTTTAAGATGGCAAGATTGAATGAATACAGTTCTTGCAACATTTTGTACAAATGAAATGAAGTAGATATCAAACTGTTTCTCGTTGCATTTTGTACATATGCAAAAACCTGCCATGCATCATGCAGGCATCAAAACATTGGCACCAGCATGTCTACATCTAGTAGCAACACTTTGGTTTATTTTATTTTGACAAAGTACAGCAAGAAATTGTGATTCTATTAATCTTAAATTTTAGAATGTGCAGTTTGTTATATATCGGTCTCTGCGTGGTTCTATCAACAGATCGATCCAGTAAACACTACCATGAATAGGACTGTATGTGTTATAAATACATGTTATATATATTACATCACCAACTTTTCATTCAAAATCGCAGTGTATGATTCTCAACATTCAGAAGAATTACCTTCACAATATTAAGTGATGTGACATTGTCTGTTAATATATAAATTAAAAATCTCACATTGTTGCACTGCATAATATTTTCTTGCTTTGAAAAAAACAATCAAATGTACTAGTACACTTTATTCAACACATTTCTTTCAACATAAGAATGTTTATTTTTGACAGGGTGCAGGTACTGATGAAGAGGCATTAATTGAAATTATGTGTACCAGAACCAACGAAGAAATGGCTGCCATTAAACTCATCTATAAAAAACGTAAGTTATCAATTGTATCTTTTTTTAACATTTGCATCTGTGATTACGAGTGACGATAACTTTCCCTCACTTTTAGTGAAGTTTTTTGGTAAAAGTCCTAAACTACCAAGTACTTTTAATAACTATTTTTACTTTCTAACACACTACTTAAATTGTTACTTTTTTACTTTCTGGCACAAAAGTTTTTACTTTTGACACAAAATGTTACTTTCCGATAAAAAAAAGTTATTTACTGACACAAAGTACAAGTTCTGATTACTTTAAACCACACAAAAAGTTATTATTCTCTGACATAACTTGTTACTTTCTATAGTAAGTCGTGCGCACAAGATATTATGTCGTGCTCACAAGATAGTATGTCGTGCTCACAAGATAGTAAGTCGTGCGCACAAGATATTATGTCGTGCTCACAAGATAGTAAGTCGTGCTCACAAGATAGTATGTTGTGCTCACAAGATAGTAAGTCGTGCGCACAAGATATTATGTCGTGCTCACAAGATAGTATGTCGTGCGCACAAGATATTATGTCGTGCTCACAAGATAGTATGTCGTGCGCACAAGATATTATGTTGTGCGCACAAGATATTATGTCGTGCTCACAAGATAGTAAGTCGTGCTCACAAGATAGTATGTCGTGCTCACAAGATAGTATATTGTGCTCACAAGATAGTAAGTCGTGCTCACAAGATAGTATGTCGTGCTCACAAGATAGTATGTCATGCTCACAAGATAGTATGTCATGCTCACAAGATTATTTTTTATTTTTTATTTTACAAAATGTCCGTTACTGGCTTTCATACTTTCTGATACAAAAGTTGTTATTTTTTAAAACACAGAATTTGACAATGAGTTGGAAGATGACATCATGTCTGACACGTCTGGAAGTTTGAAGAGAATATTAGTGTCAATGTCTGCTGGTGGCAGAGATGAAAACAAAGAAGTTGATGAAGCTAAGGCTGCAGTTGATGCCAAGGTAAGTTGTCTCTTATCTTTATTAATACTAGATAGTTCTTTAAGTTTTTCGAGAAATCTAGTAGTGAGTGACACCTCATGGTTCATTAATACAGAATGTACCCAGAATGCCGTAGGAAATCTGTATTGTTCAGTAGAGTAAAGTTTAATATCTTTCTTCTTCCTGACTGGTTTGAAATTTTAAGTCAATCAAGCTTGACCATTGCATGAACAAAATTCATCATCAATGGATATTGACCACTCAAATCTGGTATTCAGGAGTAAGCAATGCAGTGATATTTAGTATGTACATGTAATATGTATATTACTGAATGGTCAAGGAAACCCCTAGTGTCATCACTTCAGCTAACAATTCTAGAACATCTTCAATGACATCAAAGTCAGGTTTTGATACTAAAATTATACTGGAATAATTTAATCAAAGTTTAAGTATGTATTTATGAATATATGCAAATTAAGAAAAATTCAACTTGCACCCCAGTACATGGGAGGCTGGGTTTGTTTTAGTTTTAATTATTTTTATTTTTATTTTCATGTGTATGACTAGGATTTGTTTGAAGCTGGTGAAAAGTCACTGGGAACGGATGAATCCAAATTCAATATAATTTTGGCAACAAGAAGTTTCTCTCAACTTCGTGCAACATTTGATATATATGCTAAACTGGCTAAAAAGGAAATTGAAGATTCTATTAAAGGAGAAATGTCAGGAAATATAGAAAAGGCGATGTTAACTATTGGTAAGTTTTATGGATGACATCGGTTATTTCGTTATCTTTGAAATGATGAAACCTTGATGGTTCAATTGGTTAACTTGTTGATAGACAGTTTGGATGACAGACATATAGGTAGGTAGAGATATACAATAAATGTATCTGTCTGGTAGTCGGTCAGTTGATTGATTGATAGATTGGTTGGTTGGTTGGTTGGTTGGTTGGTTGGTTTGTTTGTTTCAAGCTTTAAGATAGTTCATTGCATGATCGATTAAGCCATCATGTATTGTTTTGAAACGTATTCTTTTATAGTACTTGGGTGTCTTGCTTTTGTTAAAATACTTTTTCCCCTAGTAAAAATATTCGGCTTACATTTTCAATGTATAATTACCAGCTTGTTAACAGTGATGAAGGCAAGCTGTGGATATGATGGGTATGACAGCTAACATTGTATCACAAAAAGTGCAGTAAACAGACTAAGTGTAATATGGTACTTCATGACATGAATTATTCTATTGTAATCTCTTTCAAATTTGTTTCCTCCATACAGTTAAAGTGATTCGTAATGATTCTGCTTTCTTTGCCCATCGACTGAATAGTTCTATTAAGGTAAGGGGACATTGAATAATCTATGTAAAGTCATTCAACATTGGTAAGCCAATCAAACATTCTCTTATTTGGTGCACCTGCTATACAGCATTGATCAGCCAATTACACACATTCACTATGTTGGGTGCACCTGCTGTATAATATTGATCAGGCAATTACATACATTCAGTATGTCCAATATACTAGCTGGATAGTTTTGGTCAGCCAATCATATAAAATCTTGTTGGTGCTACTTCGTATGTTTTTGTGAATGTATTAGCAATATTTGCGTGGGTTTATCTGGATTTGTATTAATCCTCTAGGGACTGGGTATATTCAGGTGGTAGTTTATCTGAATGTGCATTAATCTTGTCGGGACTGGATACAATCAAGTGATATGTACATGTTTATCAGAGTTTATCTGAATGTGTATTAATCCTCTAGGGACTGGGCACAGATGATCAGACATTATCACGTGTCATAGTGACGAGATGTGAAAAAGATATGATGAGAATCAAAAGAGAATACTTGAAGATGTTCAATGAACCTCTAGCAAAGGCTATCATTGTAAGTACTAAGTTTTGTTACTATTATACTATCACCTGCCAGTGAGGGCAGTATCACAATTTAATGCCTGTGAGGGCAGTATCACAATTTAATGCCTGTGAGGGCAGTATAACAATTTAGTGTCTGCACAAGGGCTGGCACTCTTTTACCAAAATCTTAATGATGCCCAAGCTGAAGTATGCTTGTAGATAACCACTGAATGCAAACATGACATTATTTGTAAGAGCTTGAGTGATCCTACAGCTTCATTCGACTTCATCAAGAAATAACATTGTATGTCTCACTGTAGTGACTTCGTTGTCTCAAGGGTGCAAGACTAGAAAACATCATTGCTGTGATGTGCATGTAGAATTGATTCGCATTGGTCAAAATAGTTCCATGCAATAATCTATTTACATAAGGTCATGTGATTTGATTCTGACCATGACAGTTGTATAAGAACGTTGAGGTGTAATTATGTATTTAACTATATATCTACAAATCAATATGATATCTTTCATATATAAGATATTGCATTAAAAGTGAAATATTGCATGACCATGAAATATCACATGATTGCATAATGCCACTTTTTTCAAAATTTTGACATGATGACTTTTCAACAGCTTTCCTGCAGTAGACAGATTAATGTGGTGAATCACTGATAATTATGCTAATTCTATTTCTCATCCATTCATTGATCATGAAAAATTACTGTCAAACTGGTACAATGTTGTGTCCAGTCTGCATTTGGAATTACATGATAATGGGATTTCACTTTTTGTTTGAAAACTAATATAAAAAATTACATACGTTTTAGGGAAATACAAAATCTAAAACCCAGTTTTGTTATTTTGGATCATGAAGTGATTGATGAATGTTTTGTTTCTTGCAGGGTGATACTTCTGGAGACTACAGAGCCATGCTTCTTGCTTTGATCAAAGACTAAGCTTAATTTCTGATTTCTGTACTAAATTTAACATTCCTTGTAATAATAGTGTCTGTTGTACTTTTAACTTTAAGGTTGTAGTTAAAACTTAGCGTATAGGACAAGAAAACAAATAGCTGATTGATGATTTTGACACCTTTCTTGCACAAAGGTGAGATCTAATAGAGTGCGCCCTCTAGTGGCCAATAGTAGAACATTAAAAACACATTGTAGAAGAACACCAATACTGATGCACACACAATGCAAGATAAGAAAACAGAAAGACATGCATTATTCACACAAGTGTTAACTTTCAATGAAAGAAGGTGCCAATCAGGATTTAGTGCTTTATGTACACAAATTGTCAAACCATAGTATACATCAGCTGTTTGAGGGCGCTATACAACTGGAAGGTCTCTTTCCATTAGTGTGCTCAAATGTATGGTTTAGTGTTTTTGTATCTTTTCAAAACTTTTAGCGATCTTATAATTAGTATCCTGAAAAAGTATTTCATAATTTTTTTCTGTTGATAGATTGAAAATGTTGCTGTATTAAATGGTAGTTATTTTGACTAATAACATGACATTTGGAAACAATGTATTTCATTTGGGACTAAGAAATGTTGACGAATATTTTGCCATATGTAATATGTATGATCAGAGGGAGGGTAGATAAAAGACTGAACAGTGCATCTAGTCAGGTGACATTTTAATGATTGGTTTATTTTTAGTATACCCATTTTTGTATCATGTGATGCAGTTTTTATGTTGTGACTTGTTAATTTTTATTGAAAATATAATAAAAATCTGATTCTTACTAAATGTAAAAATTTCTGAACCATACATTCTACTCATTTGATTTATTGCAATTTTTTTGTTTTAGCTGAAATAAAATTTTAATTCTTTATCACTCCTTGACTGAAATCAAGATTATTCAACATAAACATAACCTCCAACTATTGTATGACATCGATAATGATATCGACCCCGAGTGCAGTTAATCTCGCCAGACTCTCGCCGTTGAGGGCATACCCCTCCCCTGGGTTATGACGGCGGCCCTTGGCAAGAGTCTGGGGAACCGAGACCCTAAAGCTCACTTCACTGACCTGGCAAGTGTGATAAAAATAGATTTGGAGAAGCCCTTCTAAAATAATACGGTTGTAATCTTCGAAATTGCTATCTCAAAATTATAATAAACAATATAACAATTCCGGAGAAAATATTGACGATTGTGGTGGTCGAGTCTGTATGTGTACGAAAACGGTCCGTCCGAAAACTGCGACAGTGAGTTTATTCACACTTCCTGACTTTTTTGATAACAGCAACAGAAGGAAATTCTCATACATATTTTCTACCGCTATCAATCAAATCCGACACGATAAAACTAATGTTAAAATTAAAATCACAGCTTCGAAGTTACGTATGGCACAATCTGAAATTTAACTGGGCGCTCGCAGAACAAAAAAAGAACAAATGACAATAAAAAATATAGGTAAAGTTAAAACACAACATAATATTAGCCCGAGATTTTAGGCCAGTACGTCCAGGCGTGATTAAATTGTTACATTATTTAACACACTTCCATCGCGTCAAGAGCAGGCCGAGCGCATGCGTACTAATGCAATGAAAACAAACCAATCGCCACTTAGGGACCGCACTGTGACTGTAGTCACTTCGAACTTGGCACAACTGAGAAATTATGGATACTTTATCAATATTCCTGGAAAAATGAAAGGTAAGGAAGGCTACTTATCCCTTATTATATCAAGTGGCATTATTGTTTGAATAGCATGGGTCACTCGACATACTGGACTCGAAACTATCTCAGACCACAAAACTGAACGTCAAGAAGTGCAGCAGACGACAGTTCCCTTGTGTGGAGTTTTGTCGGATTTTCTTTTCCGCGTACAAATTCGGGACGAGATCAATAGTTCAATGCAGTATAAAAACAATTCTTTTACTGTGTGTGTGTGTGTGGGGGGGGGGGGGGAATTTGGGTCATTTTAGTTCTCATTGTTTAAAAAAAACAATTTTGTACCCCCGAATACAAATATTTCAAAAAAATGTCGTCAAATTGAGAAATTGAAGAATTTTAGCCCTAAAATAAGATAAAGTGTCAACAAAAGAAATATTTTTTCCTCACTTCAGACTGGCTTTGTATTCATAGCACACAGTATACTACTTCATAGTGATTTGAAATTGATCGGTCTGATTTTTTTTCAATTTTGACCGATTTAGTTAATGGTGTGTGGGGCTTCCCATAGGGGTGGGTTCTGAGTATGGTAAGCCGTTCAGGCCAAAAGTAAATTCTTATTTTAGCTATAGCATTTTATATTTTTTTCGGAGTTATGAAATAATTTTAACCATTAATGTGTAGTTTTTCGATGGAGTCCACACCTTCATTCCAACATGTAACATTATGTAATTCACACAAGTTTCATTTATTTGAGATAATTGTTGATTTTTAAAATTTTTTTAAAGTTTGTTAAAATTTTTCGAAAATAATTAATAACAGATCTTGGTAAAAAAAAATCGAAAATAATTAGTAATTGATATTTTTCGACCACACTATTTCTATAGCAGGGGTGTGGAGCAACTCAAATGACTGACTTCCGGTAGACGTAACACGTTGGTCGCTGTACACTTGCATGGACATTTGATTTGATTACATACGATTACATACTTACTGTATTCTATATGCTCGTCATCCAACCCAAAAGTCTAAAATTTAATCTGCTATTTGTCTTATTGTACTCGTCAACAGACTGACTGTGCTTGTAATTGTATTTAGGGACTGGCCATTATCTCAAGCCGGGGGATGGGAGAAGCCATAACGTATTACTGACTCCAATATCTAGGCTGACCATAGCCTTTCAGGCAATATACGTGTAAATTTTGCAGCTTAGTACCGCTCTAACTCTATTTTAAAAGGGTCCAAGCTGAAATTTTGGAGCTTTTTATATTAGAGTAGGCCCTTGCAGTAGTCTAGTTTACTGAAGATTATGTTATCATCACTTAAAGTGGTCAACTCAAACCTGCCATTAAGATACACTAGTAACTAATTCTGATGAATGATTTGATGATGAGGGAGAAAATCCTTACCATACATACAATCAATTTTTTCTAACAATGCTAGAAGACTATTGTAATATGGTAGGAGGCATGCATCAACACTAACTGTATGCTAGAATAGTTAAATAAAGCCCCCTCCCCCCATAAGGGTTCATGTAAAATGTTTCACTTGCGTAGAAAGTTTATACTGCAGATTGTGTGCCACTCGTGGCTTGTGCCTCTTTAACGTAACTTCAACAGTATTTACATATTTTAACCAATTCAAGCTTCTTGGAAACTTTAAGCCCATTGAGGTGCAAAACTAGTCAAAGATTCAGGGAATTTTGTACTCATTTACTCCTACATAGTACTTTAACATTAAATTGAGTAAATTATTAGTATAATTAATTTGTATACTTATGGATATATTAAGACAGATCTTTCATAATCAAATGTATACTTTAGTAGCCAGCCAGAAAAATATCAAATATATGGATATATACTTATATACTGTGTATTTTTTTTATGCATATGGGTATGTCCTTGTTCTGGATCAACTTTGGACAAGAATTGAAAGAAATTGCCCATAAAGTGTACAATAGCACAACACAAGAAATGCTTTGAATTTAGTAATTGACCCTGAAGGTGAAGATCAATGTCAAAGGTCAAGGTCTTATCATTGTAGGAACAACAAAAGACTAAAATATTTAGTTTACATTTGACATATATTGACATTGTGAACAAATCAACAAACTTAACTCAACAGTGCAGTTGTGTTAAAAGCTGATGGCCAGACAGACAAACGACAGATGCAGATGCACAAACATTAATCTCAACAGACAGAGGTACTAAAAAAGGTTGTTGCTGGTTTTAAATAAAATTGTTATAATAATAATAATAATAATAATGTTGCGTTCTTATATAGCGCTTTCCCACTCCGTGCTCAAAGCACTTTACAATTATTACCCCTGGCTCAGATCACAATGGCACAACGGCCCTTTAGTCTTCCTCAACTCCCCGGGGAGCATACAATCCATTTATTGCATACATTTATTGCATACACAGAAAGTGGATTGTGAGTTTCCATTCATACCTCACACAGTAAAACAAATAATTCACACCACAGCAATAAATGACGTTTATGACGATGCTTTATTAGTCTCATTTCTCAGCAATCACCAATAATTTCTTTGGCCAAATTTGACATCAATGATCACCTACAGGGATTTGTACGTCTACAGATCTAATTTACACAACTTTCTAATAATATCTGGGGTTTAAATGACAGAAATCAGACACACAGGAATGTACAAAGAAACAAAACTGAAATAAAGGGTATTCTGAGGTATATTTTTGGTTTGTCACTTGATTTTAGGAGTGTAAAAATGCCAACTAAAGATGTACTCTTAGTCTGGTTTCATGACATTTTTTTTTTCACTTGAGCCTCATTTTGGTCATCTGTTGTCGTCATTTTTTGAAAGTTTGGTTACAAACTTCAATTCTTTTTCTGTAAAATGACATACAAAACAAAACATACAGGAAAACTATCTTTTCACATACTTTTTACAAAGTATTTTTTTAATGTAATGATAGAAACACATTTTGAACTTGTTTTTATTAGAATCATATCATATCCATATTCTTGTAACATTTCTCAATAAAATTTTCATAAATTTTGATGCATCAACATGATTGAAGATTACCATTTGTATAAATGTCATAATTGAAACAATGATGAAAATCAAAGGAACAAAAATATGTTATTTTTCTGGAAACTCTCTTGTATACCTCTCTCCCAATTATTTCAATTTTTTTTTGAAAATGAAAGCCTCAGTTTTTATCTGTCACTACAGGCTTTGTCTTTAAAAGGCAAATGATGAAAATCAAAGGAACAAAAATATCATATGTTATTTTTCTGGAAACTATCTTGTATACCTCTCCCAATTATTTCAATTCTTTTTGAAAATGAAAGCCTCAGTTTTTATCTGTCACTACAGGCTTTGTCTGTCAGTGATAATTCACCTGAAACTTTAAAAGGTAATTGTTTTAATCACTCAGAAATATTGTTTACTTGTCAACATGTTGCCATTGTGATACATGTTGCCATGGTGACAGATGTTGCCATGGTGATAGATGTTGCCATCATAATACATGAGTGTTAAAACATTCCGGTGTAAGCACCATGTCATGAGTGTTACAATTTCAAGTATGGACTTCAAATATTTTTCACTACAAAATTAATGTAGTAAGTTTCTGAGTTGTATCAGTGCCCAAACTATGATATGATAAAACATGCTTAGCAAACAGAACTTGAATATCAGTGTTACAGACAGAACCTACAAAACTAACAATGTTACAGACAGAAATCAAAAGTTACAGCTGCTGAGGCTTGAAGGTCGTAAACTACAAGATTTACATAGATAGAAAATTATTATAAAATTATCAACACCTTAGCCTGGTGGATTTGTATTTCTTATGACCTTTCACCTTTGTAGCTGGCAGCCATTTTGACCATGATACACTAGTCAAATTTATGATAATTGCAAACTTAAAGACGTAGGAAACGGTCTAATTTTACTTCCATATTTTGATCTAAATTGTAAAAAATAAGAACTGAGACAAAATTTCATAGATTTTTTAGTGCAAATCCCTTTAGGAATGAATACCCCTTCCAACATGAAAATGTTATGCTCTTAGAAGTGTCTTGATAATGAAAAGCAGGGTTTTGTTTAATTTCATAATTAAGATATGAATTGTAAATATCTACAATATTGCTGCGATTACCAACCCCAAATATTAATACCTATTATTGAATAATTCTGGGTATATTAATATGCAGATTGCATAATGTCGATGCAGGGTGTGCAGCAGCAGCCATGTTGACTTATTTAACTTTCTCCACCGACAAGAGCCAGTAGAATCTTTTTGTAATCTCCTGATGTGTCGTCCTGTGGAATGATACAAAATGAAATATTGTTAATTAGGGACCTTGCATGTCAGCCATCTTGGATGGTACACCCTGGAAAATACAATATTTTTGTGCTGATAGACTAGTTTCGGTTGCCTTGACTCTAGTTGTTGGAGTACTGTAACGAGAGAGTCGGGGGGGAAATAGTCACCAAATTTATCTGACTTTTGGTGTAGGATAAATGGTAAAGTGTACTGCCAGGAATGGGACACTTGAGTGTAATCCCGGGCATTTCAAGCTTCTGTGTCACATGTTTGACAGTCTACAGCAACAGATACCTGTCAATTTCAAATAATACAACTTTGTAAACTCAGCTTTACAGCCTATAATTTTTATGATCCGTGCATCCTAACTGAAAGCAGATGTCACATAAGTTGGAAGTCACATTTTGTTTACTATTTCCCCAGCCTTTTGGGGGCAAGCACCATTAAGCTGGAGCTCCCAATGACAAGTCTGGGTAACCAAGACTATTCATAGACATGAACTAATAATAACAAAGATCTATAGGGTGCCGAATCGCTGCCTGAGTTAATCACTGCTGTCAACAATCTGTGATACTTATCGCACATTCGACCAAATTAATAAAAGACATACAGGCACCAAGCAATACATAGAGCAATCACTTATTATTCAATATATCTTATGCTGGTTAGCAGAAAAACAAAAGATTAAACAGTTTGGCCACTAGGAGTGCTGTTTGGTTGCAGTATGATTAGAAAGACAAAAGATTATACAGTTCAGCCACTAGGAGTGCTGTGTTAAAGCAACCTTTGGAACACAAGTGAGGGTTATGATAGATGCATACTATAGCCTATGTTTGCTCAATAATTTTGCTGATTTTGTGAGTTTTATGTTTAACTATAACAGTGTTGCACTTATTCACAGAATTATCCAACAGACGGTATAAAAATTTGTAATTTGGTGAAATGAGAAAGATTGTCTGTTATTTGACTTACAGCAATAAACTTTCCAAGACTCTGTTGATATGTAGCTTGGAATGCTTGTTTAATTTGCACCATATCCTTTTCACATCTAGAGACAATAACACGAATCAGAGTGTCGTCATCAGTTCCAAGCCCCTGTGAAAAAAAATAAAAAAGTAAAAAATTAGTTAGTATGGTACTACACATCCTTTTATAAGAAACCCAATACAAGAAGAGAAATATGTTGATGTAACGGGTACATCACTAAATATATTGTAAATTCCTTCAAAGCTTTGCATATCAAAAATCTGATAATACTTTGAGGAACCCTGTAATATATGGTATGCACTTACCTTCATGGACTTATACAGCTGTTCAGCAAAGTAATGGGCTTTGTTACGCACTACTCTTACTGTAAATAAACAAAATTAGAGCCTGTCATTTCTAAGCTGCTAAAGGCTATGTGTGTGTGTGTGTGCGTGTGTGTGTGTGTGTGTGTGAGTGTGTGTGTGTGTGTGTGTGTGGTGGTCGTGTGTGCATACATGTATGTATGTATGTATGTATGTATGTATGTATGTATGTATGTATGTATGTATGTATGTATGTATGTATGTATGTATGTATGTATGTATGTATGTATTTATGTATGTATGTATGTATGTATGTATGTATGTATGTATGTACATTTGTGAGTGTTCAATCTGTGTATGTGAGTGAGCATATGGTCATACCATAAAATTTAAAGTTAGACAAATCTGTTAACCTTTGACCAAAACTTTAAGTTATCTTTCTTACCTATTGTCAGCATACCCTTCTCCAAATCACCAGACATTTCACTCTTGATGGACTTCTCAATGTCTCGTTTGGCCATCTTTCCGTACTCATCAAAAGTAGCTCTCAGCTGGGCATAACTACGAGATGCCAAGATGACATTAAATCTTGATTCATCAGTACCCCATTGCTTTTCACCAGCATCTAACAATGCCTAGGACAGAAAAAAATGAAATATCTGAGGCAATTTGAAAAACATCTTTCATTGAATGACTGACCAAACTTTAGAATAATGTTCACTGACACAAACCGAGTCATTTTTTTTCATGTTTGCATTTCAGTAACGTCACTGTTGCCTTCGTCAGGACAAACTCACGATGATTACTGTTCACCACTAGATGGCAGCATTGAAAGGTAGTGTAGTTGAAAGCGACAGGAAGATGTGATTCATAAAGGAGACCATCTGGGTAAGAAATCCTTTTAAGTGATGAGCAGACAATTTGTTCACCACACCGAATTGTCCCAGACATGACTGAGCCGAAAACTGGGAGGAGTTTTTACTATGTGAGTAGAAATCTTTATTCATAAACTATAAATTCAGAGTTCATGAAAATAGGATTTTATTTCCCAACAATTTGAGCAATTCTTTTATTTGGCCTATGAACCCAAAGTCTATGAACACTCAATCTCACAATATATACAATATATAAATACAAACCTTGGCATCAGCCTGTGCTTTAGCAACGTCAACATTAGGGCTTTCATCACGTCCACCAGCTGACATAGAAATCATCAAACGTTGGAAATGTCCTGAAGTTTCTGATTTCAAAGCCTTCTCTAGTTCTTTGCCATGCTCTATGGATGAAAATACAATATTAAAAGCCAAGATCAGAAGAGGAATAAAATTTAGGTGAGAAAAACAGTTGTATGGTAAAGCTATAGATAACATTGGTCCTGAACAATAGAATGTTCCTATCTAATCATTTTGGCTCCACGGATAAAGATAACATGAATGTGAGACCCTGGGACAGAATATTGGGCCTTTAAGGGCTAAAGTCAGAAGAGGATTGAAATTTGGGTGTGAAAAATGTTCTCTGATAGACCTATAGAAAAAGTTGGTCGTGAACAAGAGAATGGTTGCAAATAATGTAACAGTATTGTTTACAATACCAATTCCTTAGTGTTTATTATCACATTTCCCATGATGCAACATTCAACATGGCAGGTTTGCAAGTTCCTCCAATTGGTATTCCTTACCTTTTTTGTATGCAACATTGATGGCTTGGATTTCAGCATTAGTTCTAGTACACATGATTTCTATGAGAGCAGCTTCATCAGTGCCAACACCCTGTGTACACAAGACAAGAATATGTGATGTTATTCCCAATGTTTTTCTTTGTTCAGCCAAGGAAAATACGAGTGACGGTAAGTGATGGTAAATTTTGAATGTTTTGACTCATATTTCGAACACACAAAAACCATTATTGTTGACATAGATGCGTGTTGTTGTGATGTAGACGTGCATGTCATGATGTAGGCATGCATTATCGTGATTTAGGCGCTCATTGCCATGATATAGGCGCTCGTTGTCGTGATGTAGGCGCTCGTTGTCGTGATGTAGGTGCTCGTCATGATGTAGGCGCTTGTTGTCGTGATGTAGGCGCTCGTTGTCATGATGTAGGCGCTTGTTGTCGTGATGTAGGTACGTGTGGTCGTGACGTAGACGCGCATTGTCATGACATAGGCATGCATTGCCATGATGTAGGCACTCGTGACGTATGCGCTCGTTGTCATGATGTAGAACGACCAGAGTATATATTCCATATTTTTTGTTCAACTTGGCCCTTGCATGGTATACTTGATGTTATAACTGTCTGAACAGAGATAATCAGGAATAAATCAAGTGAATGTACTCAAATGTTATGCTTACTAATCCAATCAAACACAGGACAAAAATGCAAGGAATTGTAACTCTGCTTGAGCTAAAAATATAGAAAGACTTTTATATACTTACTCTAGCTATGTGTAATATGATGCCCACTAGTGCCTGAATAAGGCCAGGTATATCTTATAACACATTACATTCTCAGTCACGTGTTCTTTCTATAAGGCTAAGCAAATCAAGAGCAAGACTCGCATACTATGTGACTACTGCCTAAGGAAAATAGAATACTACTAGTGCCTCACTCTATGCAAATTGAGGTCACTATGGGTCACTTGTCCATACCATGTGACACAATCTAAGCCAATCACTGATGGCTGTGTGAAAACGATGAGTTATAATACACATTTTTCCCTGATATTTTAATCCAATTGTACAAAATAACTGTACCTTCATGGCTCTCTTCAGTTCATTAGCATCAAACTGAGCTGAGTTCTGCATTAAAGCAACAACTATTTTCTCAAGTTTGCCACTGAGTTCACTCTTGAAATCTTTAATCAAATCCTGTAAATAGACACAAAAATGTTTGTAACAAAATAACGTTTTCATAATACTGGTAACCAAAAGGGGGAAAGTTGGTAAAAATCGAAGGAAGTCTTCAATCTTATAATTCCCCAGAGTTAACAGAGTATTTGGTGGCCATATTGGATTCTAAAATGGCTTTATTTGATAACACTGGAGCTCTGGATTTTTCATTAACTTTGAAAAATCCTTTTTGAATCTCTCTATTTATTTTTAGCATATTGTTAGTTGAGGTTTGAATTCCACAAACTACAATATGTATCACTGTATTTTTCTGTATTTTGAACTATGATGAATCCTTTTTGAAATTTTCTGGCTTGTCTTTCAATAGGAATTTGACAAAAGTGTAGATGTTAAAGTTGGAAGTTTTTGACAGCTGTTACCATGTTCCAGCTTATTACATGTTGTCCCAGAATGCATAGCAATGTATGGTAATGCAGGTTTGGTGTTTGTGAACAGATCAGTGTGCCCGCTCAGCCAATTTGACCGCCGCACACAATTTCTAGTGACACATGAAAAATTGGTGTTTTCCTATCTCTTACTATGTGGTGACTCACAAG
>NC_135570.1:4045321-4090321 GCF_964340395.1 Glandiceps talaboti | reverse complement strand
CACTGTACACAGATCACATTATAGCTTAGAATTCTGCAGGTTGTAGGCCAATATTGTAAACCAATAATTCCACACCTTGAGTGGGCCACAAACGTATGACTGACTGAATATCATTTGTGTGTGTTCTGCCAAAATTAAAGATTAAGGTCATGAACATTTGCATAACAACAAAATGTATTGTTATGTAAATTATTTCATATTGTTTCAAGAAATAATATGGCGGCGTCACTAGTTCTGTCCCTGTCTTGTATATATCATAAATATAACACAAATAAAAGTATTTATTTGGGTTTATTTTCAGTCAAATATTGGTAATGTTTTCTAAATGTTTTATAGCAGAGTACACTGGCTTAGTAATGTCAGACTATTCCTACTAGTACAACCAGTGACAGACAAGCGTTAACAGCTGGAATTGAAGTGAATTGAACTGAATTGAAATTTCTTTCACCTAAATATTAAGAGAAAAACCAAAAATATACTTTCAATCTCTATGAAAGTAATACAAACAGACTAGTAAAACATAGCAAAATAAGGCTGTCAGGTTGTCTTACACAGACTGTATTAGATTCCATCATTTGATAACAGTTTTATGGCCTCTGATAGCTAACATTGACAAACTACTTTGCCTCCCCTGACATTTCAAGTACAGAGGCCATAAAGTGTTCTTATCAAACCATGAAATGTTATAATTTATATATGTCTCAGTACTTCAAACATGATTTACCAAGTGTTAATATTAATCCAATTTGTTTGCTGACTTTTCCTGTTTGTAACAAGTTTCACTTGGTCATACTTGCACATAGTCTGGATGCCAAGGTGGTCTCTAACTAAACCATGAGTGGAGGTGTAAATCGTACAATTTCTATAGGACTAGCTTGCACATAGCTTGTTGTGATAGGAATAATTGACCTCCTACACTGTACACTGTCTAGCAGTTTACTGTTGAATGTATTTTATGCAGCTTTTAAATTAGACTGTCTGACCCTGCCGGAATACCTGTGTGCACTGAAATAGTGAAACACTGCATGCAGTCTTACATCACAATGAAATTCAAACATGTATCATAACAGTATACTACTTGTAGTCTTTATCATATTACTAGATAGTCTGGATGCCAAGCGTGGTTTCTAACTAAATGTGAGTGGAGGTGTAAATGGTAACAATACTGTATAGTAATTACACTAACTACTAGATTGATGGATTGTTGTTTTACAGTAGTTTAAAAATTATGTATCCATTGAGTGAAACCTACAGTAACTTTGCAAGTCTAAGGCATTACTTTATCTTTCATATTTTTTTGGGTATCAAACAACTTTTTATCAAGCTTAACCCATTCAGTACTGAAAACTTTGCCGCCAAAATTATTTGTACAAAATTCTTATTTTTATGTAAGTTTTTGGCATATATCAGCTTCATTTTAGATTGGAATTAAAGAAATGTTACTTCGTAATGAAGTATTATTATTATAACTATGAAAATGTTCATATAAATTGGGTCCCAAAATTATTTAAACTTGTCTCCAGTCATGAAAGGGTTAAACTAAATACTATAATGATTACAAAATGTCTATATTTGTCATGTGGGTGTATATGAGTGTAGGTGTGGTCATTAATCATGTACATTTCTGTATTGCTGAAAGGGAAATTTCCATTGTATGGTCTTTCATGTACTGCACAATGTAGTTCTTCTATTCACATAAATAACACCCACTTCCCTTTAATCACAGATTTTTCTCTTTCTGTGTTCATGAAGAGTGATAGCTATGTATAAGACTGGGGAGACGGACATCTCTCTCTTACTACCTGTTTTCATCCATTTTCTTTCAAATTTTCATCACGATTTCATCTTCATGCAATACTAAAATATTGCTGACAGTTAAATAGAATGATTAACTTGGATCTATTATTAGAGTGTAACTGTGAAATGGTTGATAGGCAGCTCTGACCAGACAATGGCATGTAGCTGATTAAACTGATTTATAAGTATCAGTGGGTGGGTTTCCAATGACATAATTGTGTCAGTGAAATGTCAGTTATGCTTTCAAAATTGTTAGCCTATAGACTGACTCAGTGATAGTCTGGATGCCAACATGGTTGCTAACTAAGAAAGTGTAAATGGTAATGATACTGTAATTTGTAAAGGAACTAGACTAACTCAGATATAGTCTGGATGGCAACATGGTTTCTAACTAAGAAAGTGTAAATGGTAATGATACTGTAAAGGAACTAGACTAACTCAGGGACTGGTCCGGTTTTGTTAGAAAACTCAAGTGTTGTTACATGTAGCCAAAACATTCAGGTCAATGAACACTGTCTGCAAGATAGCCAAGTTTCTTGGCTACAACACTCAGATTGATATTAGCAGAAGAAGCAGAAGATTTAACCTTTATCAATTTTTAGCTTCAGTTCAAGAACTTTAGTGCGTGAGATTCTGGAAGTACAACCTTCCAAAGATGGTGGTTCAGGGGGAAAAAGGTCTAAACTGTTTGTTTGGGAAGCAGGTAATGGATTAAAATTCTTCAGATTTATGGGGTTCAGTATCTGAAACAGCAAGTTTGAAATGTATACCAGCCAGTGATATTCAACCTCATAAAAATCAAATCAAGGAGAAGGCTAGTGTAGTTCTATCTGTGGCATCTAATGTTACAATATCTCTTTACAAAGAGATGATTCTATACCACATCTGGACCAAGAAAAAGCTTTGATTTTTTTCATTTTTTTTCAAACTACCACATCTCGCATCTACTGCTAAATTTGTTCATTTCTCCCTTGCATGTTGTATATTTCT
This sequence comes from Glandiceps talaboti, assembly GCF_964340395.1. Lineage (NCBI taxonomy): Eukaryota > Metazoa > Hemichordata > Enteropneusta > Spengelidae > Glandiceps > Glandiceps talaboti. Next base: position 4,087,534 of record NC_135570.1, on the reverse strand, counting down.
TCTCCAAATAATCCAAAGTGTATACAACAGATAATGCAGAAGGACAAGTACAGATGACATAAAATATGGTGCATACAATAAATCAAACCTTCTTCTTCATCATGCTTTCATCAGATCCCCACAATGTTGTAAGATTTCAAATTTGACCTATAGACCACATACAAATTCATCATATGACTACGTATAGTCTAACTCTAACTTTCATGTTGTCTATCTTTCTTGAGCAAACTTTAGAACCATTTCCCTTCTCCCTAACAATCGGAAAAACTACAGAAAACTAATGTCATGCATATTTGGATTAGGTTAGGGGTTTACCACTTTCCCAAGCTCTTCCTCTGACCCCCTAGCTTATTAATAATTCTATAGATAGTCTGATATATGAGTGCCTCTCCAATGAAACAAGGAAGACAACTTCCTGGGTAAAGAAAACCAAAACTGTATAACTTCTAGTATGATACGTGAGTCCGGCCATGACATAAGTAAATTATATTTTCCTGTTTTTAACAAACTAGCTTTCTTTGTACAAAAGTTGTATTATTACTGACAGTGACTGATAGTCTTTGTACAAAGGTTGTATTTAACCGACAATGACTGATAGCACTGTGTTTTGAGATAACAACTGAAATAGATACAGCTGTGCTTTCATCTGATCTGTGACCTTCCACAGGGTCAGAGGTCATGAACCTAGCTTAAGAGATGTGTCTTGCATATCAAGTTTTTTGGTAGCTGTTAAAGGAATTTACATAGTACACAGAACTGGAGTGGGGTGACATCAGAAGATGTCACAACTACAAAAATAATGAGTCTCTGGCATTATTTGATATAATATTTATGTATTCTGATATTATTTAATAGTACATGTCAATGTATAGTATGGTATGATGCAGGACAGTAAACATAGTATAGCATTTGCATGGTACAGTACAGTATAGTACAGTACAGCATCGCACAGTACACTGCTGGTACAACATAGCACAGTACACAGGTAGAGCACAGCACATTTTAGTATGCTGATGGCAAAGTACAGTACAGTATAATACAGTAGGTTAGAGTAGAGTAGAGTAGAGTAGAGTATGGTAGAGTATAGTACAGTACAGTACAGTATAATACAGTAGAGTAGAGTAGAGTAGAGTAGAGTAGAGTAGAGTATGGCAAAGTACAGTACAGTACAGTATGTGGCATATAACTAGTTTGCATGTCCTCAGCCTTGCTATCAATGACAATGTCTGCAAATTACCTATGCATTGAGTAGAACTATCCATCAACATTTCAACCATTGTAAAGGTACCTGTGATTTTTTTTATTGTGCACTTCATTTTGATATAGTGTGTGTAAAGTATGGTATGAATCATTTAGACCTTGAACGAGTTTTCAACATAGTTCCTTTCAATCATTAGATCTCATTGGTAACTACATGTATGCTCTCAAGCAATTCAGTTGGTTTCACCTTGTATTTCATTAATAACCATGACAACATGTCAGTTTACAGAGTACTATGACCATTGCATACATTGTAACAGTACTATTCTGTAATATCAACACAGTTGGAAGGGGGGCGGGGGGTTCCATGAAAACTCCTCAAATTCACAGTATAAAACTTCCATATCATTTCAGCTTCAATACACTTCTTTCCTAGACTAGGGAGAGCATTAGTTTCCCAAGTTGAATTTGGATTTAGCTCCATTAAGTTTGGTTATTTAGCACTGTTAAGTTTTCAGAGTTTGGTTATTTAGCTCCATTAAGTTTTCAGAGTTTGGTTATTAAGTAAAGTTTTGTTTTGTTGGGTTAAGATTAGCTCTAGTTTACTTTGTTGAACTTTTGTTTAATTAATGAAGACTAGGTTTAATAGTTAAGTTTAGGTTAGCTTAGATTAATTTAATTTTGTTTGGTTTACTCAATGTACAGGTATGTAAGGGTAGCTCAAAACTGGGATTATAAACCAGGAACCAACATTGGACTGCTCCCAGTTCTAATCTCATACAAACTCAAGTTCCAATGAAGTACTTGTAGTCTTTTAAAAATAAATTGCCATACTGGGTTGTTCTGCAGTTTTCATGAATTTCATGGTGTATTTCTTATTGTGAAAGTTGACCCAAATTTATTAACAGGGCAAAGTTGACATTGTGTACTGACAATGGACGGAAATATTTCATGTCTTCCTTTAAACTGCCAACACAATGGTGGGCACAATGGTTGGTTTCACTTAATTTCATTTGGTTAAATACTGTATAGTAATCTTTAGATGGGCATACTAAAATGACATTTACACACCCACTCAGAGGGAGGTCAGTGTTGACAGCCATAACTTCAGGAAGTGAAGTGGGAAAATTTATATCTGGAACAATGACTACACAGCCCAGAGACTTACCATGTTTGCTATCTAAGGCTGACGTTGATGACTAAGCAGTGCTATCACGCCTAACACCCAAACCTTGGGTTACTACTTACAATATATACAAATATTGTATGCATAATTTACAAGACAAGACAGACAAGATTAGAAAGTCCACTTGAAGGAGGATAAACATTTCTATACTGACAAAAAATAGATAAGAATTGATAATCAGAGATTAACCTTCTTCAGGTCAAGTTTTTGTAAAAGATAATGGTTATGTTAGGATTATTATTAAGGTTAAACAAAACATGGATGACAGCAGTTCACTTATTCTCCTCGTACATCTTACCGTAGAGCATTTTGCGCATAATTCCTTGTTAAAGAATCTACATTTGAAATGTTGGTGATTTTTACGAACTCACTTACTCAAGGTTTTGCAGAGACAATGTCAACTTTCAGAGAATAAATTTGGGAAAACTTCTACTCAACAAGTTCAAGATCTAGCTACTTGAAAACTAAAGAAGTGTCTACTGGTAGAGATATTAACGACAGTACAAGTCTTCAGGAACTATTTCACAATCTTTATGAAAACTACCATTACCTTTTTACCACATTTCAGTGCATATATCATATTATATGTATGAATGAAATATACACTCAGAAATGCTGTTTTTGTTGTTATTACTGAATAACCCAATGCATATAAAGAGTAATGCATGTCTTGGTATATATCACCTTTATATGTCTATGAAAATAAAACTGGTAGTTAGGTGAGGCTGGGAAACTATTTCATTCCCTTGAAACGCCATAAATATTGAAAGACACCAGTCACCTGCCACACCTTAAAACGGAAGTACAGAAAGTATACTTTTCACATGCAGCATATGTGTTTATATTCACTTGAATAACATACAGTCTTACAGATTTAAACTGACACTTGTTAACATGTGTACTGTATTTCTTACTTTGACAATGTTATTCAGATATTCCTACTTTACAAAGAAATGTTGCATAACACCCGTAGAGATATTATTGTTGTACAAAACACACAGAAAGACATTTAGAAGTGCTGACCTAGATTGAACGGTGACCTTGGAAAAATGGAGTCTGATAAAAATCAGATATCACTTGCATTAACATATACTTAGCTGTATGGTGTATTTGTGTAATATTGTAAGTACAACATGGTCATTAAGTTGTGAAGTTGTCAGGGTCTATTCATCCTACAGCTCTTTGTACGCGTACTGCACTGGCAAAAAAACTAACATGCATGAGTTCAAAGTCTATCAAAAAATCTGCCCTCAATATTCCATACTGATACACTTGAAACTCTTAAATGACCAAAAATGACAACATTGGTGCAATTTTGATGCAGATACTTGCAAGTTTGTGGAGCTTACCTCGCTTGCTGTTGCCATTTTGCTTGGATCAGCTATGTCACTGTTCTGATTACCCATTCAGATTTATGCATGTGGGTGTGGCAGGGATAGAAATCAGCTTGACAGCAAGGTCTTTGACACTGAAAGCTTTTGCTTGGAATCTTAACCTTTTTTATACTCTAACACTGAGAAAGTCAATATTTGTGTTGACAAATTACTTAATATTCATTAAAATTTGAGAAAAATATTTCTTTAAAAAGCCACTTTTGCTAATAATTTCAAATCACTTTCATATTTCATGCAGCAGCTATAAAAAAATGCACTTTTTTTTGCAAAATAATTTTTTGTTTTTGAAAATTTTATAAGTTTGAAATTGAAGAGTGAAAGATTATTTCATACTATATAAATAATATGCAAATATATGTAAATTAGCATGGCATAAATCATGTGATCTGGGTATCATTCGCTTACACAACCATAGGAAAAAGTTTACAATTTTAATAAAATTATGAACATATCAAAAGACATTTTTAGTACCATCTTACATTAAATGTGACCATCTGTGTATATCTGACTAAATTTTAGGACTTGAATTATAATGGAAAATATTGCAAATTGGAGACAACACTAAAATATTCTTGAACATGCAACACACAAGATCAATACATGACAAGTTTATTTTGTGTTTTTTGAGGATTTCTTTGAAATCTGTTAAATATTTGGAAAATAGGCTATATTTTGGACTTGAATATAAATAAGTCTTGGGGGATATACATATATTTTAACCATTACCATAATAAAAATCAAGGATTTTTTCTGTTTTATTTTCATCTCAGATTATGTGTACATTTTATATCTATACAACAGTATTCTTTTGAATGTTTCAAGCAGTGGAATGGGAACGTTTTTTTGAAACTATATTTTGTATTTTATTAGATATAATGACATTAATCATGGTCTATATGTTATTTTTGTGATGTGTATTTTATCTTCCAGACGATTTTACTGTAGTTTTTATTTATATTTTATATCTCGGATGTATTAGCACGTCTGTACTACTTTTTAAACCGAGTATAAATAAAATAAAAATAAAAATAAAAAATAAATATCGTACACCTTAAACTATAACAAAAGCAACACAATCAGTTCAGCATTTTCAAATGTCTTCCACGTGTTCTGTACAACAATATCTCTACGGTTGTTATGCAACATTTATTTGTAAAGCAGGTACAACAATTCAAATTGTAGGTTTTGGCAAGATTTCAAAACAGTATGTCTAAAAATTGCTTTCATCTAAAACACCATACAAAACTGCCAATCATAACAATGTTACATCACTGACTGGTATGAATAGCATACTTTAACCTTGCAATTTGTGCAACATGCTGAGCTAACTTTTAGCTTCAAAACATCTGATGAAAACATTCATTTATTTATTTGAAATTTAGATTTGGTGACATGGTTAGAATCTATATCACGCTAATTAGGTATATTGACTCTGGTATCCATAGTGTGTAATTACTAGTATTAACCTAATTAAAGGGACATAAGCTCAGTCTTTATGTTGACTTTTTAGGGGTGGGTGGGTGGGTGGGTGGGGGTAATATTTCATGAATACTTGTAACACTATTTATTGATGTATACTTCTCCATCTACTGACAAAACTAACAGTAACACCTGGTATTAGTGATATATTAATGGTTTGATGACATGATTTATACTAAAAAGTTGAGGTAACTGCTATTGTGCCATCAACTATGCTATTAAACAACACTAGATGGTTCTAAACATTTTTGAAGGCATGCATCATCCATTTAGAATGCACCTCGAGGACAAATTTCCCTGACAGTCAAACTTCTTCAAATTTCAAAGCTTCAATTTGTTATTTATTTGGGGGTGGGAGGTGGGGGTTTCATTGTCTTGTTTTCAAGGAAATCTACACTCTTTTATTTTGAATGGGGTTCACACCGTGTTTGGCAGCCATATTGGAATCTAAAATGGTTAATTTTGAATGTAATTTTGTCTTCTATTTCAAAATATCGTACAATAACTATTGACTTCTTAAATTGAGAATAAGTTGGCATTTTCTTGAACAAAGTAAGAGTAGCAGTTTAAAGGGTTTATTTTGGAGCCATATTCTATGTTAATATTATACTACAATAGTTCCATCAAGATTTTACTATAATTTTGTTGTACTGTAGTCAAAAAGCTTATAAATTCAATTTGTACCACTTTAACTTTAACATTGCAAACTTCTACAAAAATGTTGAGTACATTGTAGGTGTACACTCTACAGCATGTTGAGTAGGCATGTAGTTTTGAAAATAACCAACAAAAATGTCAGTTTTAATAGGAATATATATTTAGAAACTACAAGGTCAGAATCTGTCTATTAATTAGATCTATTATGTCTGGTATCTACTGGTGATGGTCTGTAATCCAATTATCCTTGTTATCAAAATTACCATAATTGCAAAAAAATTCAATATTCTTTTACTGAACGTTCCAGCTGAACAATTCAATTTTATGTACTTTATAAATTATAGTTCTATTTGTTAGAAAACACAGTAAAAAGCCTAAGATGTACAGACATATTTGACAAATTTGTCTCTATTCCAAAGACGCAAAGATATATTTCATATACATATACAAATTACACATCAAACAATGATACCTTTTGAACGATCTCTGTTCTTATCACAACATACAGGTCATGAAAATCTTATTTGCATAAAGATGAATACCCCAAAGTAGTTGCCATGGCAACATAGAAACTCGCCCTGCAGAATTCCAGTTTCCCAGGGTTGTCTGGGAAATTAATCTCACAGACAGACATTATATGCATGTGTTACATTTATGTTAATGATTCTCCGGTTTATGGTTGTCACGGTGAAGAACTTTCATTATAAATTTTTTTGATATTACTCAACATAGAATTCAGTGTTGGTCTGTTTATTCTTTTCTGAATTATAGCAAAATAAATTGGTTACCATGACGACTACTCTCACCTTTTTTTTCATTATCACACCATTCTTGAGAATATTAGAAATATGTTTTCATTTTTTAAATTCCCTAAAAAATGAATTCATATGTTGAATGACCAAAAGAGATCTAATTTTTGGTCAATGTTCCAATTTTTGGTCAATGTTCCAACACAATGTATGAAAATGTTTGATATATGCAGTCCATATAGTAAACATTTGTTTAATGTAGCCAACATCTGTTAGTTAGTTATTACAAAAGCACATGAAATTTATGTCTTCTTACAAACAGAATGGGACGAATACATTATTACTATATTGCAATGATATGATCTCAAAATAAGTATTTACTTCTGGGCACCATGACGAAATGGACAGCTTGGCATATGTTTTGCAAAAATGGGAAAATTTTAATGTATAGCCATGAAAAACGTGATTTATTTATTTTACTGGTTACTTCCTTTCATATCTGTAATAATCTGTAAGGTAAATTATGACAGGACGCCCTCACTCATCAGTCTTTCACATAGGTGTGGCATGACACCACACATCACAGACAATACCCTATACATATTATAATCGAACTTTTCTGTGATGTAACTATTTCACTCCAAAATTTATCAAGTTTAGGCCTAATAAAAAAACTTGTGTGGTTCCGGTTACGCTCAATTTAAGAATAGGAGGGTAGGTAGATTTTTTGTTTTATTTTATTACATTATTTTTTCTGTGTAACTGTGAGTGTCTAGTTCAGATTTTCCATTGTTTCCAAATGGTCTCTGTGTTATTTATTTCTTCCTATCAGATGTACAGACATTACAGATTGGAAGAACAGTTTTAGAGTATCTTTTTAAGTTGATGTCAGTTTCCACATCAACCATTTCTCGTGAGACTTCATAATTTTTGCAATTTTATTTTTCTTCTTCTCGAATATGTAGTTTAGTTTAGGGTCGGCAGTGAAAAACTAGGTGAGGGTCGGGTAACCAGAACCAAACAATTACTTTTTTTTTTGCCTTATCATTTTCACTGTTGTAAGCTCTTGTTATCAATACATCTTCTACCTTTCCCTGCTTCAGAATTCAGAAAAAGTTGCATAAATTTTTCGAAGTGTGGTAGTATGTATCCTTCACTGTAATCTCAACATCTGGTGTATCTCAGGTTTGCACGATGTTATTCTAATGTATATTAATTCAATCTATTAAAAAATGCAGTATTTGTAAAGTATGATGTCTTGTAAACCTTTGTAGCATTTGGTTTTTGATACAAATATTCTACATATTACAAACTTATATGTAAAGACGTAACAACCAGGTTCTTATGCTACTAGATTTATGTAACAACTCAAGTCATACAAAGAATTTTGCAACATTCTGATGATTACTTATCTGAGGATGGGTACTAAAAACTGAAAATTTTATACCAAATTTGAGATAAAATGTCAATAACATTTGTTATTTTCATCTCAACTGTCTATTGAAGCAGATTTTAACCAGATGTCTATCATTTAACACGTAACAACATGTACTTTCCAACCAAAAATTTCAACTCAGAAATTCGAATTTTTCCACCTAAAATTACTACTCAGAAATTGTACTTTCCTCCCAAAATTATGATACAGAAATTCTACTTTTCCCACCTAAAATTACCACTCAGAAATTTTAATTTCCTGCCAAAAATTACCACAAAGAAAATTTATTTTTACCTTCCCAAAAATGAACAGAAATTCTATTTTTCCCACTAAGAATTTTCCAAATTTTGGGTATAACTTTTGATATAATATTGACTGGTATTTTAATGGACTGATATCAATGAAATGGTACAACAGTTGGATTACCTTTGCAAATATTAAAAGTTATCCATCATAATGTTCTACTTTTGTGAAAAAACATGAAATTTTCTGCAAGTGCAGAAATATCTGTCCACCTAACTGTCTAGAAGTGCATCAACTGTCCTATTAAATAGGAACTGACCAAAGTAAGGACACGGTAAGGGAGACCCGATTGATTTTGAACTGTGGATAAAATACCGAATACACACGACTGGCAAAGTACACCACCATCCGTAGTGAGGCAAGACATTAAGTATTTTGATCTTACCTTCTGTTGTTTTAGTGACATATGGCCCATCTGAGATGTCACTGCAGGAACTGCTGAGTAGCCTGCTCCTCCGTAAGGGCTCGTGGAACGAGGTGGTTGTGCTTGGGGTGGAGGTAACGTGCTGCCTGGTGGTGGCTGATACTGTAAACAATCAGAACATATGAAAGTTAATACGATGTATTATCACATTTTTACACAGACACTCTGAAATAAGAAGCAAGAACTATAATACAATTTATGAGGAGGTTAATAGTGACATTTACTTCAAAAATGATCAACTTTATGTTGATATAATAGTTAGTATGTTAGTTTAAGCCACACAAAATATTACACACTAGCACACTGTTACTCAGAAACTAAGCAAGGGGAAAACTCGTGAACTCCTTGTGAATTCAGTTAGGCAATTCCCTTTTTGTATAGTTAGGCAGCTTGAAGTTAGTGCAATTAGGCAAGCTTCCCAGCATGTACCTTTCCTAAAGATATATGGTTTGAAAGATATTGTTAGAAGCAGTTTATCAGAAAGTTCTGTTGTAGGGTGTGGGACATCCTTGATTTGGTCAAAAAAAGAACGTGAACGATGATATAACAAATTGACCTTTGAATGCCTGTCACACCAAACAGAAACTATAAATGCTTGGACAACTTTTGGGAGCTGTATGCAAAGCGCTACTGCTGGGGTATTGCAAGCTTAATAGTTAGTAGAAAACAAATAGTAAGCCATATTACAAGCATTTAGAAATTCACCAAAAGTTGCATTTACGATGACTTTATGAGATCGACCACAGGACATGCAGAGAATTGTCATTCGCCCTACTTACCGATGCAGCAGGAGGAGGAACACTTCCATAGGGTTGCGCCGGATATGGTGTTCCACTGGCATGCTGATGATAATATGAAAAGTATGGAAATACTTATGGAATGTTCAGAAAGAATGCATGGATAGATGTAAAAGAATTACTCACATGCTGGACCATAGATATGGTGTATAGAATAGTTTGATGATTTTTTTTTTACCCTTTATGCTGTGTTTTTTGTTAAAGTTTGGACTGTGAAACACAATTACAGGTGGTACTTTTGATATTTTCTAGCGACTTGTTTCTTCATTTTATAACTATATGGAAAGCATGCTATCGGCAAACTCAGATAGACACAAACACAAACTTAGGGTTATCGGTGGCTGAGTGGTTAACCACTTGCCATTTACCACTGTGGTCGGGGTTCAGGGTTTGATTAAAATTTACCACACTGTAAGTAAGAAGATTGTCGTTCAGTTTGACTCTACTATACAACACAGGTTTTCCCTGGGTATTGTATGTATGTATGTATATCCGGTATCCTCCTGCATTAACACTGAACCCATGAGGAATGGCCCTCACTGGACTTCTTAAGAGATATGTGTTTATATACTTAAAGAATTATCGAGTATAAATAAAGATGTTTTTGTTGCATGTGGTAGTTTGAATGATAACGATGCCTGATTATGTCTACTAGACATGATCACCTGACTACAAAATAGCGTAAACAACACTGAATAAGGCTGAATGTAGTTTAGTTCCTGTATAGTAACATTATCATTAAACGTCCACTCACTGTGGTATAATGACAAAACCACAGCTGGCATCCAGACTAGGTTGAATGTGGTCACTTAAGGAAAAAGTTGTGTCTATTTTATTTTGTCGATAGCTTGATTTCCATAGTAGTAATATGGTGACATATTAAACTTGTACAAAACTATGCCCATTCTGAATCACCTTTCAGTTTTAAAACAATTAATAAGTCAATTATAAATGAAATATGTATTAAATTCTATAAATTAATAATAATCAATAAATATGTTACTCTAAAATCCACCAGTTAATATGATCTGAAAGTAAGCAAGTTGAAGTCATTAATAATATTCAAACAAAAACAAAAATACAACAAAAGATTATCACAACATGACAGTAATGTGGTTACAGGGACATATCAGTTTATAAACTTTATGGTTCGTGTTGGTTACTTCAAAGGGACACAGTCTGTAACTTTATGGGTCGTCTTGGTTACTTTAAAGGGACACAGTCTGTAACTTTATATAGGTCATGTTGGTTACTTTAAAGGGACACAGTCTGGAACTATGGTTCATGTGTAATGCCATGGTTCTTGGTGGTTACTTTAAAGGGACACAGTCTGGAACTATGGTTCATGTGTAATGCCATGGTTCTTGGTGGTTACTTTAAATGGACAGTCTGTAACATCATGGTTTGTGTTGGCAACTTTAAAGGGACACAGTCTGTAACATCATGGTTTGGGTTGGTTACTTTAAAGGGACACAGTCTGTAACTTTATATAGGTCATGTTGGTGACTTTAAAGGGACACAGTCTGTAACTTTATTGTCCTTGATGGTGACCTTAAACTTAAAGGGGCATAGTCTGTAACCTTATGTATGGTTGTTAGTAGTTACTTGAAATGGATACAGTCTGTAACTTCATGGTTTGTGTTGGTGACTTTAAAGGGACACAGTCTGTAACTTCATAGTTCTTGGTGGTTACTTTAAAATCAAAGGTACATCGTCTGTAACTTTGTATGAGCATAGTCTGTAACTTTATAGTTCTTAGTGACTACTTTAAAGGGATACAAAATAATGAAATTTAAACCACATCATTGTCAAACTTGATATCAATGACGACTGTATAGCCATCACAAACACACAGTAGGTTATTACACATGCATGAATCTTGTATCACTGCAAACTAAAACAAGTTGGTTAGACCTGACCTGTTACCTTCCACTTACCATGGGAGCTGGCATTTGTCCATATGGTGTGCCTTGACTGGGATAGGAACCTGAGGGATACTGGTATGGAGGATTGGGAAATTACATACAAAATGTTTATGGAGAAGTTCTGGATAATATCACATGGAATATCAAAAGACCGAATAAGGATACTATCCCATGCCATTGAACATTACATTTATGTATACAGTACTATATATGGTACGGAGGGCAACAAAAATGTATAATATTATGACACATAACATTTTGACTGACTATTAACTTATCCACCCCATGTCTGACTTCTCCTATGAATAGGTTCTGAATGTCATAATGTATGTATGTATGGATGGATGGATGTATGTATGTATGTGTGTGTGTGTGTGTGTGTGTGTGTGTGTGTGTGTGTGTGTGTGTGTATGTATGTATGTATGTATGTATGTATGTATGTATGTATGTATGTATGTATGTATGTATGTATGTATGTATGTATGTATGTATGTATGTCCGTCCATCTGTCTGTCTGTCCATATGCATGCATCAAATATCAACCTAAAGGGTCTGGAACTTTTGTGACAAATTATAATTGAAATTGAAAGTCTAATTGAAACTTCTTGAACTTGTATCATTATATGCCCCAACTGTAGAGTGAACCTTGGCGAGGAAAAATCACTCAGGAAAGACACGATATGTTATTCAGTGAACTATGTTTTATGCAGTATGGATTGCTGGCTTTGAAATGATTTTGAACTGGTAAAATTTCACAACAATGTTTGATTAATTATATACCTGATACCAGATGACACAATATGCTTATATTGTATGGAACTTTGGGGGCTAAACACATAGAAAGAGGAGGTCTTATGCTAGGGTAATTTTGTTCTTTCTGTGAGGGGGAGGTGGAGGAGGAATGGTAAAAAGCAGAAATGTACCAATTTCCATGAAAACCATTTTTATTGATGATTTATTTGTCCATACTTACCTACAGGAATATAAGATGTATGAAGTATGCAAATAGGTACTTACGTTGGAATACACCTTTTGTATCAATAGCGCCCTCTAGTGTATAGGCAAGTTATGACATAGCTTGAAAACCTAATGTGAGAGTGTGTCACACAAATTTGCATCTTTAGTCAACTGTTGTCAAATTTTTGATCAGGTGTTTGTGAGAATGGTGTCCATCTTTCAACCATATCATTATACTTCTATGACACAAGGGGGCACTATGCAGTGAAAAGGTGTATTGCATGCATGGTTTCTCCCTTACCTGCGCTGGTGGTGGTGGTCCTCCTGGTTGGCCTGGATATGAAGGATAACCAGTACTCTGGGCTGGATAACCAGAATGACCTGGTGCACCAGCTGCAGCTTGGGCTGATTCTGGTGTTGGCATACCACCAAATCCAGGGGCACCTGGAGCTGGGGGCTAAAATATAGACAAGACAATGTGATGTGACATTTGCTATTATCCCAGTAGAAACACAGTTTAGTCTCGAAAGGTGACTCCTTCGCAAAAATACAATATTTTTGTGGGTTATTTGTGTAAATATAATGTGTATCAGAGTGTGTCAATAATGGCTTTGTCATTCAGAGGTCACATTCAGTCCCAATCTGCAACTATGCCCTCTAGTGGTAATTTAATGTGATTTAACGTGATAACCATGGCAAGACTGGGAAGAAAGTCTCAAAGGTGAGTGATCAAGGCTAGAGGTTTAAGTCGAAAGCTTTCATAAATGCTTTCATATTTGCAGTTATGTGAAATCAGTTAAAAACAATTTTCAAAAACATATCAGTGATGTTAACTGCTAAAATTACTCATGAAAAAGTCACAACCATGTGATGTGTTTATAGTGCACTCATTTGCATGATATGTATACATTAATGTTTTTGGTCCAATTGCACTGCAGTAGAAATACCACTTGTAAGTCATATACATATTCACCACAACAAGTACTCATTACTACATATGTAAAATATAGTAAGATACTGTAACAATGAAGACTAGGGGATTTGTTAAAAGTTCTAATATCAACTGTACATGTAACTGTAACTTTAAGTCTGTCTTGGTGTTTGTACATAAACTAGGATGTAATAATACTTACATAACCACCAGCTTGTGGGTATCCACCACCGCCACCAGGATATGGCTGTGCCTGTGGCATTCCTGGCTGTGGCTAAACATGGAAGAAATTACCACAATAGTCAACAGGGATGTAGCTAACAATAAAGTGGCACAAGCTGGGTTTATAAGCTTTTTACTGGTCAGAAAAAAAACTTACATAAAACCTTGTTTACACTATTCTAGTATATTGATAATATTGGTGCATACCTTCTATGACATTACAATTGTCTTCTGGCATTGTTAGAATTGTTGATGGTATAGTAGGAATTTTTTATATAATAAATTACATCAGTGGATCTTTTACAAATCAAATCTTACTACATTTGTACCAGGTTTGAATTTAGTCAAATGAAAGTGAAAGTTAGGTAACAGACTTATTATGTGCATACTATATGATAACAGATTTACTACATGCTTGGTAATAATTGCTCATAACTTACTGGGTAACTGCCGCCAGGGGGTGCACCTCCTGGATAAGGTTGTTGTCCCATGGGATAACCGCCAGGCTGCTGAGGAGGATATCCACCAGGCTGCTGGGGAGGATACCCACCAGGCTGCTGAGGGGGATATCCACCTGGTTGTTGAGGGGGATATTGATTTGGTGGATACCCACCACCACCACCGTAGGGAGGATAACTCATGATATCACCTTCCTAAAGATAAACCTGAAACAAAACAACAATAAGTCATTTTCAAAATTTTGGTTTAAACATTACTGACTATTAGTATTAACGACACACAGACCATCAGTAGAGTTAACATTGATAGTATTCAGCGGCCGCATGGATTCTATCAGATTTTGATATTATTTTGACCTCTATTTTGAAAATTTGTAAAGCAAACCCACATTTTTAAAATTGATTTTAACAGGTTGGAGTTAATTTAGTTTTGCATCTGTGCTGTTTGATGAATTTGAGAGAGTCTTGTGATCTCATACATACATTTGGTGTATAGACTGGACACATAGAAACTTAATGTTCAGTTTCATTTTATTTGAATTACGCTGGTTACAGAACTGACCTTATTTGTCTGAATTCCCTAGAGTACAAAATATGTCAGATATTATTTTAAATTATCATTACATGTATAAATAAATTAAGTAAATCTTTGCTGACCTAATGATGCATGCTCTGTTCACTGAGCAAAAGATACATGTATTCAGTGTGTTTTAGCTATAAACCTTTTTAGTTGAGATTTGTTTATATAATTAATATGTTCTGTCGTATACCCTATAGGGCACAAAGGCAGATCATAACCTCCCTTTATAAATCATCAGTGTATTTGCTAAGAGCAGTACACAGGTTAGTCTGGCTAGCTGCTAGACCTTGGGCTTTCTTCTGATAGATATGAGGGTGGAACACCCATTCAGGCTATCGCCCTCACTAGCAACCTTCGGTCGCCTTCACAGTGAGTAGAATAGCCCTAGGGGTCTAGCAACAAGACGATACGCAGGTAAAATCTAACTGAGTTCCCTAGTCATTTTACCACGGTTCCCTACCAATGTTTAAGCTAATGTCTGGAAAATTAGAATACTCCTGACTTTTCCCTTTCTGTTACCAAGGTTCTCCAACATTTAGCAAAAACAGTGAACCACAGCAGGACTGTGAGTGTGACTTTATGAACATAAACTGGAGTTCAACGAACTGATGACACATGATGTCAAGGTGACATACCTTTATATTACATTAATGACAACACCAGCAATAAATTTTGTGATAAATATCACATATATACAGCTATCCTCTTTTACAATGTATATACATTAGCATCAATAATCTTAGGTCAATACTTTTGTTGCTCGGAAACCCCAGGGAAATAAATTCAAACTTTCATATCCTGTGATGAAATTGATTCCATATGAGCGATTGCATTAATTCATTTTTTAATCGAGAATTACTCGATACCATGAATGGTGCCCTCAACCAATGACATGAATGACAGACAGATGGTTGGCAAAGATTTTTTAAACAAAATGTAATACGACACTCAATTTTTTCAAGGACAAATGTTGAGACATATGCTGTGAAAATAAACATATATTTGAACTCTTGCCTTTTTATGAGTTTCAAAATATGGATGATGTAAAAGATAATCAAAGTCACTTAGGAAAATTTTCTACAACCATGACTACATACAGCATGACAAAATTCTGCATTTTAAAATCTATATGTATTTCTTAGAATTTTAAAGTGATTCAAGCATAGAAACTGACACACTGTCTTTGGGCACTATTTTTGGTTGGGTTGCACGCAATCTGATTAAAATCTGATGTGGTGACTACATTGTACAAGTCGATTTCTTTAATCACCTCTATGTTTGTTTTGTTTACTGTTATTTGTTTTTGATTTTGTTTTATTCTCAGAATGAGCACCTTCTTTCCATGTAGAAAAAGCAACTCACTCCCGGAACATCAAAATAAAAAACAAACAATAAATGAAAGAAATACAGGTATTGAAAGAAAGAAATTGATCCAAATTCACCTTCAGATTGGTTTGAGGGGTGTGGCATGATTGATAATGATATTAAAAACTACTTTTATCATTCAAACATCCTTATCAATCATTCCAGTCCTTATCAATCATTCCAGTTGACTTTTAAAGTAAAATACTATGGTATCTGATTCCAACAAGACACCAAAGGTCCAAGAACACACTTAGAAATACAAGTCGATGTAATTAGTTTGGCAGGATTCATCAAACTCCAGCAATGTAACCTTTATATGTATGTGTACTTTCTATTTGCCCCTAACAACATGGACACTGAAACAACCATACTGGAATTCTGTGTCTAGTGTATCCTGGAAATCATCGGAATTTATACTATTCTGTTCTACCATGCTAAGGAAATGAAACATCCTGTAATATGCACTGGGGTTCCTGGCTTCTATGACAATAGAATTACTTAGTAACGGTTGCTATCATGGAAACATGGACAGACATGTTGTGATTACATTGTTGTGACATTACTATATGCTTTATATTAAACTACAGGTATCGTGTGTACAACAAATGCAAAAGGCAAGAGGTGGGCGTGGGGCGAGGGTGTTGTAAGGGATGGGTGAGATGGTTTGTAACCGGTGTAGTAGCCCAACATCTTTCCTAAAGTAACAAAATACATGTATCTTGGCATGAGTGACGTCCAGCCAGGAATTAAATATTCCCCTCCCCAGACCAAATGAGTTCTACAATGCATTGACCGAGTGGCCATTGCAAGTACTTTGCTTGTGTGCTTGGAATGGGTATGTTGTATATGTAAATTTTCACAGGATGGTGTTTAAGTATGCAGAATGGAGTCCCCTAGTACTCCATCTGCAAGCAGGACTAGTCTTGTATGATGTACATGTCACTGTGTCTGTATACACTGTATTTGTTGCGCAATGTATACTCGGTATATTTGTACACATCTGACATCATTCTGTGAAGGTCATGACCTACACATACCAACATATTTAATATTATTTACATGTATTGCTATTTATAGAGACATATCTACTGACACAACCTTACATTACAACTGGGTATTTCATAGACTAAGTAAATGCTACAGAGCAATATTTATTTGTAGAATTCTGGTCACTTTTTAGGTTTTAAGACATATCTTCATGTGCAGAATTGCAATATTTAATATGATGCTGCATATGATATGAAACTAAGGGAAAGGAACTTTCTATGCCTCATAAAATTTTGGATAGTAGTAGTGAATTTACAGTGTTTCTGCTATTAAAGGTTTGGGAACCCCAGTAACAGAAAGGGAGAAAGGGGTAAAAATGGCAGTATTTACCATAGAGTCTATAGTAATTTTGTTTGGGAACCAGGTAAAATGTGAACCCTGGTAGATTTACCTACTTACCACCCTTAGCAAAAAACCTGGTAAATGACATGGGAACCCTGGTAGATTTACCTACTTACCACCCTTAGCAAAAAACCTGGTAAATGACATGGGAACCCCGGTAGATTTACATACTTACCACCCTTAGCAAAAAACCTGGTAAATGACATGGGAACCCCGGTAGATTTACATACTTACCACCCTTAGCAAAAACACTGATTTACCCAGTACCTTATTGGAATCTACTTTTCTAAGCAACTCTGTAGCTTTAAGTATTAAAGTATCAATTACTATTCTACTAAAATTTTGGACGTTTAAACAAATTAAAATGATCACTTTCATGTATCAGTCCAAAGCTGGCATCGAACTGAACCTAGGTACTGAGAAGTGACATACTGACACTGCTAGGCAACTTCTGTTAAACATGTTATCGACTGCTTGTATTGTTATACAATTACAATACTATAGAAACAGTCCACAACATAGTACTACAACCATGGTCGCGTGAAAAGAACCGTCTACCTACCCACCTATTCTAAAATTGAGCGTAATCGGAACCACACAATTTTTTTTTTGTTAGGCCTTTAATACATGTATGACATGTATACTTTCCAGTGATATACAAGTAAATCCCATCTGTCTCATTAAACATAGAATATGTACATTGTGAGTAATGTGACCACTATGTACACAAGTTATACATCTATCTGTTAGCTTTCCCCACTCCCTTTTCAAACAATTTACAAACAAACAAACAAAACAAACATAGACCTTACCCTGTCTATTTCAAGATGCTTCAGATCTTTCTACCAAAATTAAGGTTATTTTTAGCTCTGTATATTCTCATGACCCTTGACCCTGAAATGTCTTGAAATCGACATGCTTCCAGACTACAAATGACATATATGTTTTTACATGTGTACAAGTTATGAGTTGATCAAAAATTTTAAAATACACATAAAATTTCCAACTCTAATGTAAATAATGTTACTCACAGAATTAATATTACTAAGTTCAGAATTTCATCTCATATTTTATCCCTTGCACATAAATATACCTCATGAAGAAAGACTATACACTATAGTAGTCTAGTTCCTATATCATAGTATATGGTCACATTACGATTTATACCTCCCACTAGTCTAGTTCCTATATGGTCTTGTTATGATTTATACCTCCACTAGTCTAGTTCCTATATGATCTTGTTTTCGATTTACACCTCCACTAGTCTAGTTCCTATATGGTATCTTTATGATTTACACATCCACTCACATCAGTTAGAGACCATGTTGGTATCCAAACTAACACCACACTAGTACAGGCAAAGACATGTCGAACCTCATACTATAGTGTATATTTCCAGAGCTATACTACATGTATGCGTACAAACAACTTTATGTTTGAAATGTATTCTCTCTTTTTTTTAAATCTATTTTAATCTATGATCTATTATAAGTAAGTAGTTTTTATCTGTAGTATAGATTAACTCAGTTTATATTTGTTCTTTGACTCATTTTATTGTACCTTTAATGATCCCCAGGGATATATTATGTACACTAAATAAATAAATAAAGAATTACTGACCAATCTGTTGGTGATGAACGCCATACTTTAGTAGAATGCCACAATAATCATCATACGATTAATACCAGAATTTAGTTTGTAAATGAAATGTTCATAAAGGATGCAAGCAATCTACTAAACAATTTAAAGAATAATCAGGCATCCGGGATATGTTTATTGCCAACAATTTCAGGAAATTTATCATTCTTGTCTAACAAGCCCTTTGTATTAATTTATAGATTAACATGTTTATTATTATACTTAGTGTTCGTTATTATTATATTCATATTTTTGGCATGAATTATGTATTTCTTTACGTTCATACATAGTTTTGTGTCAAAATATACCATATTGTACTGTATTGTACTGTGCTGTGCTGTGCTGGGATATGCTGTGTTGTACTGTACTGTACTGTACTGTACTACACATGTATTCTACTGCGCTGCACTGCACTACACTGTACTATTTACACTGTGGTACTGTAATGCAGGGTCAATGTAACAGTTGTATGACCACCACAGTATTTACACTGTGGTACTGTAATGCAGGGGTCAATGTAACAGTTGTATGACCACCACAGTATTTACACTGTGGTACTGTAATGCAGGGGTCAATGTAACAGTTGTATGACCACCACAGTATTTACACTGTGGTACTGTAATGCAGGGTCAATGTAACAGTTGTATGACCACCACAGTATTTACACTGTGGTACTGTAATGCAGGGTCAATGTAACAGTTGTATGACCACCACAGTATTTACACTGTGGTACTGTAATGCAGGGGTCAATGTAACAGTTGTATGACCACCACAGTATTTACACTGTGGTACTGTAATGCAGGGTCAATGTAACAGTTGTATGACCACCACAGTATTTACACTGTGGTACTGTAATGCAGGGTCAATGCAACAGTTGTATGACCACCACAGTATTTACACTGTGGTACTGTAATGCAAGGTCAATGTAACAGTTGTATGACCACCATAGTATTTACACTGTGGTACTGTAATGCAGGGGTCAATGTAACAGTTGTATGACCACCACAATATTTAGTGTGGTAGTGTAATGCAAGGTTAATGTAACAGTTGTATGACCACCACAGTATTTACACTGTGGTGCTGTAATGTTTGACAGAAGACTTGACACTCATTGGGAGGGAAAGAACATCAAACACAATCTAGGTGATATTACTTCATATTAGGATTATTGTGTGTGTGTGTGCACCCAAACTGGAATCTATTCCTATCTGAGGCGCAGGAGGCCTAACTCAGAATGTAACTATGTATCTATGTAACTATGTTAATATGTAACTATGCAAATGAGCTTCATTTGATAATTTCTGCTGAATAACCACCACACGAAAGGACACCTGACTTTCACAAGAGGATTATGAAAAACTTTTCACATATCATTCATTAAATTCAAACCTGACCTGACCTGACCTGACCTGATCCAGGCCTGGTTTTGTAATGATCTTTATCTCCTGTAAAACGTGGAATATGAAAACTGTCAGTACTTTAGGATCATCTTGCCACCCCTGTTTATAAATGGAAGTCTCCACAGCACACACCCATTATAAATGTGCTCATCACCTCTGTTCTGCTCATCACATTATAAATCCAATATCTATATCATGACATGACTTTATTCGTCAATCAATTTCTTCCGTAATACCCAAGATTTCCTACTTTCAGTAAACTGTCCAATGCATCACATAAAAATACACCAATGGTGTTAACCGTTAGCAATGCTAATATTTGTTTAGCACTTAAAAGTTTAAAATACTGATTTTTGAACAATATCGAAAGTTGTAATTTATTATGAGATGTGAAAGCTTATAAAAAACAAACGTAAGATTAATCCAATCGGTAATATATAGCAGGAAATCATATTAACTTGTCTGTGTGTCAATGTGCTGTAGGCGTGGTGACATCGGGTGACATAGTTCTTGTCACAATATTTGTTTGGAAATTAAATTCCAAGTTCAAATACAAGTATTTTACCGCCCAGTGGCCCTTCTCCACAAGGCCATGGACAAATTAAAATCCTTAGTCTGGATCGGACAGATCTAGCCACCGTGTACGTTGTTTCGATGACTTATTAGTTTGAATACGTGTGCAAGTCAGCGAGGGATGAAGTCTCAAGCAAAACAACTTCCGGATTTCATTTCAGTTGTCCCGTGTCAATTTCATTAATTGTGTGTAAGTAGGAGGATATTCTGTAAAGTTCTGATATCTTCACGTAAATAAAAAAGACACGAGTGAAAGTGTGAATCAAGCTTGCAAAAAAAGTGAAATTCTTACCCAAATGAAGACACCGATGTTCGAATGTGAAGAGAGTTTCTTGTGGATACAAATATTCTTTGACAGTGAATCATAGGCGATTTGGGTCGGGCAAAGGATCCTGGGTAACCAAAGGTTAAAGGTCCCGAGCACCTGAAAATGAAACATGGCGGGTTTTGTGAACGTAACAGTCGAATGAGGTTTGTTCCCTAATTTACCTTATTTACTTACAAATTATTCATTGCGCACACTTCGTGAAAAGACAAGACATTGGTCTAAAATGATGATGCATTTGTTGTCACAGTAATTTATAATATATGATATACCTTCGAGTTTTTTAAATGGATAATGTAAGCATCATAATATTGACATTTTTGGGTTATTCTGTTATGTTGCTATTTAATTAAAGTGTGACCTCGACCGTCTAGAGGCTGCGTCTGCCGATGTTATGACTAGCTTTTGTGTAAAAGCTCAGACCGTTTTTTAAGCTCTGAGACGGCCATCGTCTGTGAGGAGTTGCTAATACAAATTACCCACAACCTTGATGCGCTGATCATTTTCTGTATATTTCTGCAGATAACGATAATCTATTAATTGGAGGTCAACTTCTAGACAAGATTTCGGATTCCAGCAGCCAGCACTCATGCTTCGAAACAACAGTATTAAATAAGGTAAAAAGTGTAAAATATTTTAGCTACATTTTTGTGTTGAATTTTCATGATTTTGGCCTCGTGAAAACCGGGCGTGAAAATAACTGGTGCGCAATAACATTTTTTTACACGCTAGACTAGACTAGTAGACGTTACGTTTGTCGGGGAAAGTGATGTTACGTGAACGGATCGGGATGACCCTGGTTGTTGCCATGTTGGGACGAGACGTGCGTCACTACCTAGTGGCGTATTTATCATAATGATTACGTGATATATTATAAATACCAATGTCTGTGTTATATCAAGATATTATTTAGATGCAGTATGTTGATGTACCGAAAAACCTTGGAAAAAATGATCCATAGTGGAGTGACCTAGTAGACACACTCACAGCTGCACACTGTGTCTAGACGCTTGCCCTTGATATATACTGTATGCATTGTGTGTGAAGTGGTGATTGACACATTTATGAGCCTGCACAAGGTATCAAATTAAACGGGCAACTTTGTTATTCAAAACGTGTAACAATATTATACACATCCATGTAACCCTTTCTTGTGTCAATTTCTTTCATCAATGATATATTTTAGATATTATGGAAAGTTGATAATTTTCTGTGTTATGTAATTTTACGAGTGTCCTCAAAATTATCTGAACATGTTGTGAACGTTGATATTCTAAAAAAAAAATTGACACAAGTGATACATTTTGCAAATTTATTTACTTTCTTTTCAAACATATGCTAAATTAAAAAAATAATACTATTTCGACCCAACCATTAAAATTATTATATGGTGTGACTGCAGTTGTACAGTGTGCAGTATCATTCATTGTTGTGCATGTGCATAAATATTCAACTATGTTTTTACAAAGGGGATTGAAAATTCTACATTGTCAACTTAGGTAAAAAAAATAAAAAGAATTGTTTCTGGTCAGGACATTTTATCTAAAGTGGTGCGACGGCGCAAAATTATAATTATCATTTTTTTAATTTTTTTAATTTTTTTGCTGTTCTTTTTATTTAGTTCTTTGGAGCAAGTGTGTATGAGGTATGTGGGGCAGATGTCATGTGCATGTTCATGATTGGCTTTACAGTTGTCTTCACTGAATTAGGGAGGGTTATTTTTGTGTTTCCCCTCGGATCTGCAGACTGCATGGGCTGGAAAAACATGAAAAAAAAAGACTGATGCAAGGGTATTTAAGTGATTCTCGTGCTGACCAGAAACAATTCTTTTCTTTTTTTTGGCCTTATATAAGCTGTGTACAGATGTGTATCAATCGCCAGGGGTGAACAAATCCACTGGTCCTGGGTCCTTGACTAGCGATTTTTTTGGGCGGACCACACAAATTTTACTTTGTCTGGTCCGACCAGTACCTTACTGTTAATAACTATGTTAGAAAATCATCTGAATATACAGATTCATAGGTAAGATTTAATGTTTCACATTAGCGGGACCTGGGACCACTAATTCTTTCAGCAGGACCACTGGATTTTTTAAGGCACTGGTCAGGGGACCACCAGTTCACAAAATGATTTGTTCACCCCTGATCACACTTTCATCATTTCTCATAGTTTGACCTAGATTTATTGAAGCTCAGAAGTTGTTTAGACTACAGAAGCTATAAAAATGGTTCTCTGTTTACATAATTTATCTCAAGCGCAAATGCTCATTTGGGTGAAAGTGGAAAACTAGCTCTAAGGTTTCATCATAAATTGACAACAAATTAATAATAATGATATGTTATTATTTTAATACTGCTCATTACAACAAAAACAGTTTCAATTTGCTGTATGATTTCAAAGACAGGAAGTGTCCAGGAAAGGGGGGGGGGTGCTACTCCCCTTATATGAGTATATGTATATGTGCTGCCCTTTGGGGTGTGTTTTCTAGCCCTTTGGTCTAAAATGGGGCCTGTTTGTTTCGAGCTGAAGAGTCTAAAACGGGGTCCACTTTGCATTATTTCCGATTTTGCTTGGTCTAAAATGTGGTCCATTGTTCTTTACCAAATCATAACTCCCATTAATTTTCCCAAAATGTTGCCTCCTAAGGAAAATATATTTAGGTCTAAACTCATCTTTTAAAAACCTGTAATGGTCTAAAATGGGGTATTGATTTTTGGTCAAAGTGGGTCTAAAATGGGGCTTGAGGTTTCCCACACTGGCTACACGTACACGCCTCTACCATAGCTGGCCACTGGTACCACCTTTGGGGAAGTGTCCAATATATACTTGAAATAATAACAACTGTCTTTTGTCAAGGATTCTTGAAGAATAAAACTAGGAGATATTTCTAGGACATGAGCATTTTTGTTGTTGTTAGCACAACTGAACTCATATGGTTCAGTAGTGCTGTAGGCATGGTGTCTGTTTGTCTGTCTGTCTGTCTGTCTGTCTCTGTCAGTCTGTCTGTCTGTCTGTGTCTGTGTATTTGTGTGTATATTGCAAAAATAACAACATGGATGGTTAGGCAAGTGGCAAAATTGACATAATTGATCCAGCAATGAAGATACTGCCTGTACCAACAGTCAGTTACCTTGAAGTCACCATTTAGTGTATTTAATTATAGGTTCAGTCCTAGTTAATTGCTGGTTACTGTGATAATATCAGATCAAAGATTCTATCAAAACTGTCATGTATAAATGTCACTTTTGACTAAACGGCAACAAATTGGGAACTTGCAAACCCGCCATGTTGAATGTTGCATCATGGGAAATGTAATAATAAATACTAATGAATTGGTATTGTAAACAATATTGTTACATTGTTTGCAACCACAAATGATCAATTCATAGTCACCTTGACCGTTATGGGAGTTTTATTTTATCGGTAGCTCCAGATTAGGTATTATGATAGCCACAGACAATCCCATAGTCCTTTGCATCTAAGCATGCTCAGTCTGGATTGCAAGTTCCCTATTAAAAATTTCTAATTTTGACTCTTACAATGTGCATTTTATATGTAATAAAGGAAATGAAATCAACCAATGCATAAAACTGAAAAAAGACCTTGGTTGCAACTCACATTATTAAAAGCAACTGCTGATTTTGGTGCTACTCCTAAGCTCGGGCCTTGTACTCAAGACTCATGAATATTCAGTGTGCGATTTGAATATATTATTTTCTGTCGACTCCCATGATGCAATTCCCCATAGCAAAGAAAGAGAGAAACCTTATAAAGGCACAATATCAACTTGATGCTTCTCTGAATTCGCAAGTAATTATAGATGATGTAACATCATGAAACGACTCTCCAGAACCCATAGTTTATGAAAATGTCTCTTTCCTGGAGTGGTGTTTAGATGTTATTCCCCAGTATTTTTCTTCTTTCAGCCATAGAAAATACTTGTGACCTAAGGGGCCTTTGTCACTACGAGTTATCGACTCGTAGTGACAACCCTTAGGTAACAAGTATTTTCCGGCTGTATGAAGAAAAATATTGAAAATTAACATGATTATACCAGCGCCAGTAATATCAAAGAAAAATGGAAAGTAATGACAATTTTGAATGTTTTGACTCATATTTCCAACACAGCAGAACCAGTGATTTAAACACTCGTTGTCGTGACATAGAACGACCAGAGTATATAATCAATATTTTTTGTTCTAAATGGCTTGTGCATGGTATAATCCTCTTTAAACATAAATGGTTTGTATCTACTTTTACTAAATATCTGTTCATTTCTTTTTATATTTTGTAGTTCAACTGATGTGTATGTTGTCATCTGCATCAAATCAGATCAAACCTCTGATTTAACTGGTCTCCCATATAGCTGTAATATCAAAGCACGTTGAAATAGATGAAGAAATAGTCATCAACAGTACACTCACTATGGCAACAAAGGTAACCAATCAGCTTTCTTCTCCAACCTTGCATGCCAAAGCATTTCATAAACCCGAACAGGACAAAGATGGCTTCCTAATCCCAGTATCTCCACATAAGGTGTTCAGACCAGAAGGCTTCATTACAGTGGTGGAGTTTTTTAATCAGTTCAACGCTGAGTTGGGATATCCCTTTATTTATGACGAACATTATCTTCTCCTACTGGACACAAGAACGAATGCCGAGTACTTGGAGTCACACCTTATAACTGCGAGAATGCACTCTGCAATATACACAGAATACAACTGCCTCCTTGAGATTGGCAAGCTGGATGCATTTTCTTTCGTAGTGCTGTATGATGCCGATGGGAGGGGTTTGGAAGACGAAAGTTCACAGCTGATGAAGACATATAATGAAATCCGTGAACGTGGTCATGATGTTACGATCTTGCTAGGTGGGTTGCAAGAAACTGTGACTAAGTTTCCATTCTTTAATAATGACAAGGTCATTATTTCAGAGCCAGATCGAAGACGTTTAGTGAAAACCTACCCATCCATGGTTCTAGATGACGTTCTTTACCAAGGAAGTGGAGAACATGCTATTGAAGAAGATGTATTCAAAAATTTGAAAATATCGCATGTTGTGAATATCAGCACAGAAGTCCCGAATGCCTTTCCTAATAAGGCTGCTTACCTGAACATTCAGGTCCATGATGACGTCAGATCCAAGATTCTATCAAAACTGTCAATGGCAGCAGATTTTATCGCTGGTGCCATTGCCAATGGTGGTTGTGTCCTCGTACACTGCGTTCTGGGGGCAAGCCGAAGTTCAACAATTACAATTGCTTACCTCATGAAGTACCATGGATGGTCTCTACAAGATGCTCAGAATTACTTGAAGGAGCGCCGGCCATGCATCTCTCCTAATAAAGGCTTTCTTGCCCAGCTATCCAAGTTTGAAGAAGAGCTGTTCGGTAGGAGACTCAGCAACATTGACAGTATTTGGTATTAGGTAATTACAAGTGCAATGCATTTGTTAACATTTTCTTTAAAATTGTTCTTTTTTTTAAAAAAATTGAACAAAAAAATCGTGCCCTGCCTGGAAAAAAGGGTAAACAAAGGAATTTATTTGAAGCAGATGCCAGACTTGTTTATGATGTATGTTCAAACTCAACCAATGGAAACAGATCTTATATCTGTTTTACTCTTATGTCTTTATGTAACAAGGGTGCTGATTGCTTGGAAGAAAAAATCAGACTAAACTATTGAAAGTAATTTGTTTGCTTAACCCAATAATTGAAAAAAAAAATACACCCTGCAAAAATTGACGTTGCAATTTGAGGTTGCCATGGTATGAGTATACTGCCCTCTAGTGTTTATAACAAGAAGAAGAATATAGCTGATGGGTAATTAACAGCCCAATTCTAAGTTAATTACGTTGAGTAGGTGTATAGTTTTGTTAGTAAACGGTTGTAGCAGGTTGGCAACAAGTTTGCTGTAGTAAATTACTTGGCAAAGTTTACATATTTGCCATGATTAATTTTATAATCACCAATAGTTCTGAATTTCATAGATAACACGTATGGTTGTAAAACGATCAACTTGTCACCAAAAGCTACCCACTTTTCCCCATATTGTCACAAAGTGAACTTTTCACCAGGAAATTGTGTTCTATCAAATTAAATTTGATGAACCAGTAACTGTTCCTTCGGAATTAGTAGACCCATCCTGATATGAATTTCAAATTATTCTAGAGGCCTTCATTTGTTAAAAGTATTATATTTGAGGCTGGTACATCTAAACTTAAACGTCTCAAAAATGCCTTAGTTAATAATAAGTAAGAAAATGATTGTTAAATATAGTAATAATATGAAAATTTGCCAAAATTAAAACCATTTAAAACTTATCGCCAACTCTTGATGTTATATGTATACTCTGTGTAAAGATGTAAAAATGACAGTCGTTGTTGTCATGGAGCACTGATTCTGTGTACCCTTGTCGTTGGGCCAGCATAGAAATAAATAAATTGAAAAGTGTTGCCCTTTCTCCAATTCATATCTTTATTAAATGTGTAAGGAATAGTATCCTGAAGAACACTGTAAAACAGTGTGCAGAAGAATACAACACATTTCACTTAACTGTTACAACTGTTATTGATACAACACCTTTAAAGTAAATGTTACAAGTCATTGATACAACACATTTCACTTAACTGTTACAACTATGTCAATGATACAACCTCATTTATATGAATTGTTACAGCTGTCATTGGTACAACACATTTCACTTAACTGTTACAACTACATCGATGATACAACCCATTTCACTTAACAGGGTGGGGGGAGGGGGGTGGTTGAACACTAAGTGTGCGATATATATGATTAAATTTCAGTAAGGCTTTGGGGGAGGGTAGACTGTCAGACCTTACAGACTGGGGGGGGGGGGGAATGGGGAATTATCGATCTAGGATATTAAACAATATAATTTTTACAACAGTGTTACAATTGTAATCAGAGATACTATTGTGAATACTTCAAGGCATCATTCATAGTGCATCAGTTTACCATTACCTTGTAAAGATTTGTAACAACAATTTATGAGAGAGATTGTAAATCTCATAAGATAATCATACTAACTTTAAAATGATCAATAGTGGTTTGTGTTCTTGAAAGCTTCACAACACATGGGGAGGGCATCACAGTTGAGGGGGAGGGGTAGGAAGTGAAGTAGGCATGGTTGTATTATAAAGTTCATAGTACATGAAATGTACTGTACCTTCAGATTATGTCATGATCATAAATATAATAACATTATGGTACTTTTTACCTGATTATGTCTGTTAAGTTTACAAGGATATATAAGGGGTGGGGGGGGGGGGGTGAAGTAATGATAGTAGTAGTATAATGTTTACAGTACATTGGAAGGGCTCAAAATTAACTGTTTTCTTTGGTGGTCCTAGTGGGCTACCAATTTCAGAAAGTGGTACCCATGATGGTGATCAATAGTCCTACATGTATATTCCTGAACTGAAAACAGAGTTCCTCTTTTGGAAATATGTGTGTTAATATTAAAATATTTTCAAATCCATAAATCTTCTATCTTTAAATCATTGCATAATCAGTGGTAGTCTGAGTGGGCTACCAGCTGCAAATTATGGTAGCCCCATAACAAGAATTGGTAGTCTGTGGACACGAGTCTACTGTTAATTTTGAGCCCTGATTTGTACACATGAAGAATTTGTAGGTTATCATGAATCACCTAAGATTAGCATAAACCATGTATGATTCACATGTAACCTATAGTATTACTAAGATGTGGATATGTTCGTACATACTAAAAAGAACTCAAAAGCATATTGTAGACAACTTGTATCATTGCTAGAATGGAATCCATGATAACAACTAATTTTATTTATTGTTTGTTTTAGTTGTCATCTCTGTAACCATGAAACATTGCACTCCTTGAAATTATTACTCATGAATGTTAAAATGAAATGCACCTCTGAAAAAATTAAAAATTTTGCTGTTATTTTTTTTCAAGAAAACTCAACCCAATTCTCAGTTAAAATCAAGGGCGTCACCATACAAAATTTTGAAATAGAGAGTAAAATGATACCAAAATTAGGATATTTTAGAATTGAATATGGCCGCTGAATACTGTGTTAAAAGGTTGTTGATTTCCTTGTAAACAAGATGATGGACTCCAAATTTCCATATGGCAAACTTTGGAAAGATTGTAAGAACATTGACTTTCAGTGAAATTTGTCCCAAGGTGCATTCTACCTTATGTTCCCTCTAAATTAATCATGACAAAATTGTGTACAGGGTTATGTGACATTTGTGACACCTTCCCAATAGATTTGTCAAGTGTAATGAATCATACATCTCTGTCGTCTCCCACACTCCTTTTCTCAGAATATTTTCATAACCAAAAGAAAGAAGTCTACTGTAAATTTCACCCCACCCCCATCCTTATGTCATTACAAATCTACTGTAAATTTCTCCCCACTCCATGTCGTCATTACAAATCTACTGTGAATTTCACCCCACCCCACATGATGTGGTTACAAGTCTACTGTAAATTTCACCCCATCCCACCTGATGTGATTACAAATCTACTGTAAATTTCTCCCCACCCCATGCCGTCATTACAAATCTATTGTAAATTTCTCCCCACCCCACCCTTATATCATTACAAATCTACTGTAAATTTCACCCCACCCCACCCCATGTCATTACAAGTCTACTGTAAATTTCACCCCACCCCCACAGATTAACATTAATATTTAGGTGTGAAATATGGTTTGCATTTGGTAAAACTGTAGAAAAAAATTGGCCCAGAACAAAAAGAATTTCCCAGGTAATCCTTATTACTGTAAAACTAATGTGATAACCCGGGATTGAAACATAGCCCTTTTTAGCCACTTTAGGGAAATGTCTGTTGTAGTGGTGAAAGAAAGTAGAAGAGCGCCACCAGTGGTCACAGTTAGTATATTCTGGTCTGATGATCCAAGCAGCCATAATCCAAGAGTTTAGCATTTACACACATGTAAGTTAGAAGTATTCTAATGTAGTAACCGTAGTAACCCTTGTAAATAAAGTGATAGAAAATAACAATATAAACACTTATATTCTGTTAATTAATTCAGAGAATCAAATCACCTTGTTCAACTTGTAGAAGAGTTACATGTAATTATTTGTTTTCCCTCAGCTAATCCAAACAAGATAAAACTATATAATAATTTATTTATCCATCGTCACAAACTCATAAAACTTAACCACCCAATGTGTCATTATTATTTGAATATTGTATTTATTAATTATAAACTATTTTTGTTAGTATTTCATTTAAATTTATCAGAGTACAGTTATTAGCATAACCTTGAATATCTAGGAAATCACTTTAAACCTCCACACAATTTCCTTTTCTTGCCAGAGCGCTGTGTAGAAGTCATTTTCTTGCCATAGAGGGCGCTATGCACACTCCCCTTCAGTTAGCTAGGACATCGGTCTTTCTCTGTAAAGCGAATATAGATTTCAACATCATCCAGAGAGTTTATAGTATTAAAGTTTGAAAACTATATTTCATAAAGTACAGACTATAATTTGTACAATTGTTTGAGATCATGATACACAAAGTTAAGTATCGGGTTGTGAAAATTACTTTATATAGTTCATCTTGCAAGAAGCATCATTACGTAGAAGGAATTTACTCCATAGTTTGTCAGAAATGTCTTTCTTTTGAATGTTATGATCTTTATTAACTGTAAACTGTAACTACACAAAGTTGTAGTTGCTATCAAAGTGTTAATTGGAAGATTAGAAGTGATTAACACCCATTGTAAGTTCCACCTTATCAACAACTGGAGTCATTCCTTGTAGGTTCAGTAATCTGTGATAATAAAAAGTACAAATGTACCAATTTATTCAATTATTTTATGGTAGAGTAAGTATAACTTGTTCTAATGTCTATTTGAAGTGAAATGTGCTTCAAAAATAAACTCATTAAACTTGAGTTGTTACTTGGTTCAAGAAAATTCCAACCCATTCTCGGTCAAAATCAAGTCATGGGTCATTTTACAAATTTTTGAAATAGAGGTCAAAATATCAAAATTAAGCCATTTTAGGATCCAATATGGCCATGATTTTAGAATCCAATATGGCCACCATTTTAGTATCCAATATGGCCACTGAATAACTCTATGGGAGAATAACAGATTGTCAATTTCCTTGAAAACAAGATGGTTGACTTTAAATTCTTTCAATATTTCAAAACAATCTGCAGAAACAAACTTCCGTATGGCAAAGTTTGGAGAGATTTAAAAACTTTGATTTTGAGTGAAATATGTCCAGAGACGCATTCTACCTTAAGCTCAGCAATGTGTTAGACTGTAAGATACATT
Source organism: Glandiceps talaboti (assembly GCF_964340395.1). Taxonomy (NCBI): domain Eukaryota; kingdom Metazoa; phylum Hemichordata; class Enteropneusta; family Spengelidae; genus Glandiceps; species Glandiceps talaboti. The sequence continues at coordinate 4,055,830 of NC_135570.1, read as the reverse complement.
GTGTTGTTGCACTCTCATCTGTCTGTTCATTTCATGAAAGGGGTTGAGGGTGCCCCAACACAGCATATCATACAAACTAGATGTGGTTACACCACAGTTGGCATCCAGACTAACATGTAATGTAAAAAGCAAGTTTACTTACTAAATATTTACCTATCTTTATGGTCAATCAACAGTATTGAAGCAGTAGAAACTCTTAATGCTAAAAGTAATGTGATGCAGAGAGTGCTTTAAGAGATTGCTCAAGAATCATGTGAAAATGACATTAGGTTTTCAAAGTATTCAATATAACTAGTCAGGCATTGAGTCATTGCCAAATATTGTCACCAGAGGGCGCTATTTATAAGAAGGGTGTCACCTCACCGGATGATGTGTTATTTAGATTCATTTTTCTCATACATGTAGACAAGCATTAAATGAAAAATTTGTGCAAAAGTAGTACAAATATCTGCAAAAGTGCTGAATTACTGTCAATATCAAAGAATTGTTGGTATGATATGCATATGTGTTTGAATTTCACTTACATTATTAAAACTTGTTCAGTTCAAATTCACAGCCTTGTTGCTTGCATTGGGGTCAAAGGTCACTGTCTCTGAGTGTACATATTGACATTCTTTGAAGTTGAAAGGATGACCAAAAAATGTCCTAAAAGAATATAAAGAAAACTGGCTGGCTGGCTTGTCTAACTAAACTTTGAGATACTCTGTGTCATTCAGTCCTAATCAGCCTTCTCTGTCATGTCAACTAGTAACTAATAGCATGGTGTGACATGTTGTATGTTACAAAACACAGACTAAACAAAAATGGAACTTTACAGATTTTACAAACTCTGATAAGTTTTCGTCCTCTTCACAGCACATAATCAGGTCAGCAGTGTCAGGTTATATTGCCATACTGTGTTCTTTTCTTATAAATGCTGCCACCTAGTGGCAGATTGTGGTTAATTGTAGGTAGCTGTGTAGGTCACATGTTCTTGTTTCAACCACTTGTGATCTTGACCGAGAAATACATCACTGTGTACTCCCTGTAATTGTGTTGTCAGTGGCTGAATGGTTAGCTCATACGCCTCTTACCTCTGCAGCCTCGGTTCAAGCCTGCCAGGCGTCGGCTGGGTTTGATTTAAAATTATTAGCAGTATTATCTTTCATGCTAGACTTGACCTGATGCATTTAAATCAGTAACTACCCCAAAGAATAATAATAATATACAGATAATTTATCATTGAAAAGATAAACGCTTTAGTAAAAATGACTTTATCCTCTTAAAATAGTGTTTAGTTTGACAGAAGATGTACCTTTTAGTTTTTTTTTCCTTTGCTGCTTGATTTTTGGATGTCTTCACTTCAAATGTGAGCAAGTACAGTAACCATATTACATTTATCACAGACCAGCGATATATTCATAAGCCGTTTAGTCTCAAGAGTTACTAACCCACTTGGTTTTCACCCTAAAAATAAGATGTTGATCTGTGAACGGTTGAAGTGATGCAGTTCACTTTAGGATTTTATCTGTCTGGGTGTATAAACCTTGTTAAAGTGAGATCAGATGATACAATCCTCAAAATAACCAGAAACAGGCTGACAGAACACACTACCAAACATATACCGTACGGTCAGGGTATCAAAAAAGTGTTACACTGCCACCTAGTGTTCAAGTATAACCAGTGACAGGTCTAACCCACAAGTATTTATAGGTGTGGACAGATCAAAAACTTACTAGTCCCTCATAAAGTTGAATTGTCTGCTTGTACGTCACAACTTTTAATCTATATGTAATATAATTTACAGCAGGATATAAGACTATGGAGACCGTAATGTGATTGTTATTTTCACTTTTACATCAACCAACACATTATGTGTAATTTGATTCTTTTTTGAAGGCTATTTTTTCTGTCATTTATTTGTTAGTCTTATACAAGCATGATGAATATTTGCATGTTAACCCACTGCGAAGCTTACACCTATGGAATAGTATTCCGTAATCCAGGTACCTCATCTAGCAGTAATTTTCAAATGAAGTGTCACAAGAGATCACTCCTACCACAGACAAACAAGGAAGAAATCCTTGTCTCTACTCCTGTATGATGAACATTAGGGATGAATCACATAATAGTACAAGAAGCAGTCAGCAAAATGTGACTAAGACAACTCGGGGAGTTCCTAGAAATGACTGATCTGAAAAAACATTAGCAAAATGTGACTAAGACAACTCGGGGAGTTCCTAGAAATGACTGATCTGAAACAACATTAGCAAAATGTGACTAAGACAACTCGGGGAGTTCCTAGAAATGACTGATCTGAAACAAAGTTAGCAGAATGTTTTAGCTGATTAAGAATGCAACCAATTTTTGTTGTGAAACATTGGGAAATGACGATTTTTTCAAAGTAGGCTATAGTACTCATCTGTAATTGCCCTCAATTCTGGTCAAAAGGCTGCCTATCAACAGCAACCCTAGTGGCAAAACTATACAATTTTTCGTCTTTCTGGTTGTACTTGGACTGTGGCACATTGTGAACTACAAGTATATGGTAAGCGTGACAGTAAACAGGAGGCTTTGTTATCCTGTTTTCAGATATTTTCAAACTCCAGACCACCACACAGCACTACACCAGAGTCTGACATCAACAGATTCATTGTTATGTTCTCTGTGTTTTTTCCAAACTTGTAGTTTTTTTTGTGTAGAAACAAAAATCCTAGCTGTTATACGTTATTAATGGAAATTGATAAGTTGAAAATGAAAAATGGTTTGTATAGGCGCTATTTCTGCTAAGGTTGGGGAACCCCAGTAACAGAAAGGGAGAAAGGGGTAAAAATGGCAGTTTCCCCATAGAATCTATAGTAATTTTGTTTGGGAACCCAGGTAAAATGACATGGGAACCCTGGTAGATTTACCTACTTACCACCCTTAGCAAAAACACTGTGTATGATGAATACATGAATGAACCATACCAATCATTAATGTGTTTGAAGTGCACGTTGGGTGCAGCAGAGGCGAGGTAATCGGTACAAAATATCTGTAGAGTACTGAACTGCCAAGACATTAATGATCTTTTTTTCATGACTTATTTATTTTGATTTGGAGTTTTAATTACATATTTCAAATCACTCTAGTCACCCGTACAAACATAATCTTGTTGTATCAACTCTCACCTATTATCCAGACAAATTGTAGAAATGTACCAACTATGTGTTTTTTTAAAAGAGATTTCTATAACCAAGAGAATTAATCAGCAAAAAGCTTCATTCGCAAAACTACCATTATGAAGTTCTAAGTGTATCCCATTACAGCAATGTATTTGTGAATACCTTTGTTGCAACATTTGAAACTGAAAAAAATTGACAACTTTTTTCCAGAAACTGCAAAGTAAAAAATTGTGTAGACTAACTTTAAGAATTTAAACAGCTTAAAATCACAATGGTCTTTGTGAACCTTGACCCCTGACCTATGACCTGTACGATGTATTTTCTGTTTATTCTTTGAAATATTGTATACATTTAATTAATAAAGTATCAACAGAGAAGCTCATTATTATTCAAATTAATCTTGTCTGTTTTTATTTTTGTTTTCACTTCTTGCTGGATGTGTAATATAAAAGAAAGCTGGCGAGTTTGAGAGTTATCAGAAGAATGATGTAGAGTTTGAGAGTTACTAAAGAAGGTAGAGTTTGAGAGTTATCCGAAGAATGTAGAGTTTGAGAGTTATCTAAAGAATATTGTAGAGTTTGAGAGTTATCTGAAGAATGCTGTAGAGTTTGAGAGTATCTAAAGAATGGAGAGTTTGAGAGTTACTAAAGAATGGAGAGTTTGAGAGTATCTAAAGAATGGAGAGTTTATTGAGAGTTATCTAAAGAATATTGTAGAGTTTGAGTTATCTGAAGAATGGTGTTGAGTTTGCGAGTATCTAAATAATATTGTAGAGTTTGAGAGTATCTAAATAATATTGTAGAGTTTGAGAGTTATCTAAAGAATGGAGAGTTTGAGAGTTATCTAAAGAATGGAGAGTTTGAGAGTTATCTAAAGAATATTGCAGAGTTTATTTACCCTAGTTATTCTTCATACGTCACAACAACAGTTGCAAGACTATGGCAACTTTACCTGAATTGTGCCATTGTTTTGATGTGTTGTCTATTAGTGATAAGTGTTATATAATTTTCTACTTCCAGTGAATGTTTGTAGGTACTGAATGAATGCAACTTTGCATTTTCTCGTCTATTGTCTGTATTCCATCTATTACAGTAGTATTCTTTTACTGAAGTACAGAGTTCTTGTTTAGTGATATTAGTGATACTGTTGTCATTGTATACTTTTATATTTCGTTCTAGAGCTGGAAACCACAATCTTGAGTATCGATTGTTCTCCATGTCATTCATTGCATAGAATGCTAAATTATCTCAGTCAATTGACTTCAGATATTTGTAATTTATTGCAGAACAATAAATTGTATTTATTAATGGCTCTCTTCCTAGTTCCGTTCTACTTTACCTATTTCGCTACCTCTGTTATTCATAATGTTCAATATTCCCCTACAAGTGAGATACAAGCTTCTAGGCGATAGCCTGTATTATAGTTGCGTAACCAGTGTTTAGGATCTTTATAATTATTAACTGTGTTGTGTTTATCAGAAGTCTGTCAGGCTTTAATAGTTAGCAATCATAAAGTGGGTTTAAAGTATCACTACTGCTTTGTTTCTGGCTCTATCAACTGATCTCCAAGACCACAAAAAATCCACCCTCTTGACCTTTGGTGACCTGATATTGATGTTACCCTCTCCACAGGTAAGTAATATTAACTCTAATTTGTCAGACTGTTTGCAGGTAGTACTGAAGATAAGTGTGACATTGATCTGTTTGATTTTATCTGTCATGTTTTACATGTCTAAAGTGTTTGGATAGTGGTAATCAAAGCACTTGAAGAGTGCCGACAAACTAGTCTAGTTCTTATACAGTATCGATTTACACCTCTACTAGTCTAGTTCCAATACCGTATTGTTACAATTTACACCTCCACCGGCACCCTGACTATGACGAACAAACAGACAGACATACGTGTGTTAATAAGTACATGCTTTTTGAAGATTTTTGTTTGCATTGTGTCACCTTACCAGACATCCCACTAAAGATAACTATTGGGGGAAAGTTCAATTAAATGACCTGGGTCACTGCATGCCTGCTAATATCGATTAGTTTCTGATTATTGTTAGCTATCTGATATAAGATCTAAAAACCATCAATTGGTAACTATGCTATATGCCTGTGAGTACCATTTGTTTTGCAAGTTATCAATGGTTGTGAGGGGGAAATGTGTTTTATTGTATAAAACCATCTGTTGGTTACATATTCCACTATCTTTACTTTCAAACGGAGCTTTTACAATATCAAAATTGATTCATGTCCCAATTCTGATCACAACAAATGGAACTTTATCATCACTAATAGTTAAGCCCAGAGCGACTTGTAATTTTTCAACCAGGCATATTCTAGCATCATTTGTATATTTCATTGTTGTATTCTTGTAGTAATTTGTACTATTTTAATTTGTCATGTGTTTTTTCATTTTTTCCAGTTTCCGTAGACTTGTTATTTTATTTCATAGTGACTTGTATGCCTGGTGTGCTGGTTCATGCGATCACTTTATATTCTTTTCTGTTTGTGTATTGTATGTATCACATCACTATAAACAACTCTAACTTCTTCTGTTGTGTGGGGGTGTAAACAACTCTAACTACTGCTATTGTACGGGGGGGGGGGGGGAGAATGGGTTGGGGGTGGAGCATCTCCCATAGATGACCATACAGGGAGGGTCTACTTAACTTTTCATCATGAATAGCCTATGTATACCAAAAGGTGTAAAATCTCCCACAAATTTACAGGGCTTGAAATTAATTTTTTTCCTTGGTAGTCCAAGTGGGCTACCAATTTCAGAAAGTGGTAGCCCAAGGATAGTGACCAATAGTCTCATATTCCTGAACTGAATTCAGAATTCCTCTATTGGAAATACATGTATGTGTGCTACTAAAATAATGTCCATAAATCTTCCACCCTTGAAACCATGCATAATCAGTGGTAGCCTGAGTAAGCTATCAGCTGCAAATTATGGCAGCCCCATGACAAGAATTGGTAGTCTTTTTACACGCAACTACTGTTAATTTCGAGCCCTGATTTAGATAAACCTGCATAAAAATAAAGAGACCTTGGGTCAGTACAATACAGTGAAATATATAGGTAACTATGTATTTTGATGTGCAGTGATGACACTTGTTTTTAATACTACTATTTTATTGAGTATCGCTGGTGATAATAGAGTTAAAAACACCATTATTACCACAATATGTCCTCTAATTGTAAATGTGACACTTCAAAGCAATCCATAGTACCCTGGTATCTATTTTGTGAAAGGGTCTCCTTTTTTGGACATGTGATATAAAGTTTTGATGCCTTCATCAATATTTGATATACTTTGCTCCAGTGTGCCCTCTAACGATAGCTAAATTTTGTTGTTGTGAGTCAAAATGAGAAAAACTGGGATTTCTTGTGAGTCACCACATAGTAAGAGACAGGGGAACACCAAATTTTGGTGTGTCACTAGAAATTGTGTGTGTCAGTGGCACGTCAAATTGGCTTAGAGAGCACAATGCTCTGCTCACAACAGCATGAAAAATTCGTTTTAGACTGCAAGATTTGTTGTTTATGGTGTTCTTGTTAAAGAGTTACAAACCACTCCAGGAAATTAGTCATTTTCATATTCATTTTTTATTTTTCAGTCTTTCATGTCTCGACTCCATTTCAGTGCTAAAACAATGTTCTTCCAATGGAACCCGTTGAAACTCATAAACTTTTAGTTCTACAGATTTTACATCACATAAATTTTACCAGATAAATAAAATATTCATGACTGCTATGTGCTTATTTCCTTCAGGTAAATAGTCATTAACATGCATTGTTCATCTAATAAATATTCATGTCTGCTATTGAAAGAGTTATGAAGTAATAGTGTACCACTGAAAGAACATTAGAAGTGAAAAAGAGTTTCAATTTTGTCTTTCTTGGCAATTGTGTGAAATTTATGTGATGTGAAGTCATGAAATGACTCTCGAGAATCCAAAGTTTATGAAAATAATCTATCACCTGGAGTGGTGTTCCCCATTAATCATCAGATGGTGAGTGATTAAAGGAGAGAATTCAACAATTTATTCAGTTGTTCAATCTAAGATATTTATTTGAAAAGTACACTTTTACTGTCACTTTGTGCATATTTCATGAAAAATGATAACTTGTAACATTGCAAATGCCAGGTGTCAACCATAATGTGATACATGTGATGAAAAGAACAGGTCCTAGATTGTAAATACAATGTCATTCCCATGGGATAGAAACAAAGAATGCTGTCTGGTCTGTCCATAGACAGTAGAGGGTCTCCCCCTCTACTGTCTATGGTCTGTCTAACAAAACACAGACAGTTCTCAAAGCCTTGCATTATTTATGAAGAATCTGACATTTTGATTGGAACCATTATAAATTCATAACATGTTATAAAGTCTGGGAAAATTTTTTTTTGATCTTTATGCTGCATAAAGAGAGATGAAATTAGGGATAAGCATACAGTCAACATTTCCTAATCTTCTGGGGGTTCTGTGCCGATGTAAATTGAACCCTGGGAAATGAAGAACCCCATATTTCTTTTACCAGGGTATTTGAAAAGGACCAGAGCTTTTATATGGCGAAGGAGAGAGCTAAAGAACTTTGACTATCGAGGAAATTAGGCATGTATTAATTCTACCTCAATAACTGATCACGTTGTCAAACGCTGTCAAACTCACTGGATATTTTTTTTGTATGGCAGACATCTTGTTTTAACATGTTTAAACATAAAACTAACTCAATTCTTTATTTTGTTAACAATTTAAAAAAAGGAGAAGACATAAATCATGTAGAAGTATTGTGTGCAATGTAAATAGACAACTTCTGTTACACAATTCCCCAATGGATGTTTTATTGTGTGGGATTGTCACATTCATTACATAGTTACAATGCAAAACAGATTAAAATAACTTTATGTATCCCATAAGGGCAATTATTATAATCACATTGTACATAAACAGAGAAAGGGGACTATTCCCACCAAAACAAAAACGTACATGCGGTTTAAGGGAAACATGATAGAATCCAAAATTATTCACAAATAACTTCAGATCAAGAGAACTCGGTTGCACTTTCAAAATGTTCAAAGAAAATGGCCATTACAGATATACTCTTTCTTGTTCAAGTTGCTTGGGGCCTGATACCAGTGACACATCATAAAAACCACAAAGACCAAAGTGGACAATCAAACCCAGAAAAGCAGCCTGGAATATATTACTATGGTGCCAACAAGGGTACTGTTGGAGGAAAGAAATAACTATTAAAGGTTGTGTGGACCATACAAACGATATCTTGAAATAAAATACTTCTCTATTAAAGCTATTAATCACCACACACCCCAAAAAAGTATAAATTTTCTGAAAGCTCTTGACCTATAATTTATTTGTGATAGTGTATGTCTTCCTATCATATCAATATGAGCCTTTTTGAATAGGGAACTTGCAAACCCACCATGTTGAATGTTGCATCTTGGGAAATGTGATTATAAATACTAGTCAATAAGTATTGCAAACAATGTTGAGACATTATTTGTAACCATAAATGATTCATATTTACCCTGACAATTGTGGGAGGTTAATTTTATCAGTAGCTCCAGATTAGGTATTACGATAACCACAGTCAGTCCCATAGTCCTTTGCGTCTGAGCATGCTCAGTCTGAATTGCAAGTTCCCTATTGTAATAATTCACTATTTAAAAAGATTTGTCAAATGATGCCAAATTACTCAGAAAAGTCCATCCTATCTTTAACTACATATATTTTATTTGAAATTATTTGTTTGTTTGTTTGTGTATCTGTTATGTATATCTTTTTGGTATGCTATCAATTCAAAAGTAAATAAATAAATGTTATTATCATTATTGTTATCATTATACCATGCACAAGCCAAGTTGAACAAAAAATATGGAATATATACTCTGGTCGTTCTACGTCACGGCAATGTGCGTGTATGTCACGACAACGCATGTCTACATCACTGGTTCTGCTGTGTTTGAAATCTGAGTCTAAACATTCATAATTGTCATTTAATACTTTCCCCAATTTTTCTTTGATATTACTGGTGCTGTTATAATTATGTTATTCTCAATATTTTTCGGAAAAATACTCATGACCTAAGGGGTATTGTCAGTACGAGTCACTAGACAAAGGCCCCTTAGGTCATTCATATTTCTCTTGGCTGTAACAAGAAAAATATTGGAGAATAATATCTGATTACACAACCCTGCATTTTATGACATTTGAATGAGTGTACAGTCTGTTGATAAATATACACACAGTCCTATAGTTTGATCACCAATGCTAGTCACATATACTCTATGCTGGTGTGCATTTGAAATGTATCATTTGTAACGAATTACACTTAGTTGTCATGGCAACCAATTGGATTCCGTATCATTGTACTATTTCATGATGGAATGACAACGCAGTCTATACGGTATTCATGTATCATTTTTCAAAATGAGTTATAGAAGTTGGCATATTACAGTGTTATGTATGGCAAATTTGTTAGGATACTTTGGAGTCTGATGTTATCATTTCAAATTCTTTGATCAGTTTCTTTTGTAAATTACACTCTTCAACTTTGGTATTTCAGCACTGCTGTTCATTTTGACAGGATGGTGCAAAAAGGTCATTAGCAATCAACCGTGGTTGCATTGTTGTCATAAAAATGGCAACACCACTGATTATCCTTGTTATTAAAATACAGAAAGCACTTGTAGCACTTCCCAGCTTTTTGTAAGTCAGCAGCTTAGATTTTCCTCTAATTTATCACTGGGGATATACACTCACAAATCCTGTTTTCTAGCCTACATCTTTTCATAATAGACTCTGAAGATTTTATGTGACATGGTCAATTAGTTATGATTTGTACACTGCTGTTCTCGAGTTCAACAGATATGTCTATTGTGATATGCACGTTGCTAAAGTAGCGAAACTGATGCATTGATAGAACACTTCACCTTTCATTATCTTCATCACATGGCCTCGATTCTAAAAATAAAATATCTCCATCTGAACCATCTATTGAATATCCAAAGAGGGAAACCAGTGATGTTATTGGTTAGAGGATGACATTTATCACAGATTTCACAGACTACATAGGACACTGATTCAGAAGTATGGAATGCGTATCTTCAACATCGTCATGATGTGACACACAAAGTCATTATTTTGGTCCATTTTTTGTTGTAGAAGATTTACAACAGGTAGCAGTTAAATATTGCAACCCATCAGATTTAGTTGAAATGTTAGTCTTGCAGTGATCTTGTAAGACTTTTAGATTTATTCCACCATCATACATTTTTGAAGCTCTTCACCCACAGCTGTGTTTACATGGGCTCTACTGTGGTCTGTCCGAGGCAACAGGTGCTT